>NC_056578.1:33865553-34165553 GCF_018340385.1 Cyprinus carpio
TAACATAAACCAGAAAATCACTGAATACAAAAATAGAGCAGTTACAGTAGTGTTATTTATTTATTTATTTTGAGAAAACAAGTTTAGTAAAATGAATAGAGTACAAGTCTAAATGGGGCACCTTTTTTAAGAATAGAATTAGAATAGTGAGTGCTAAAGTTAGAGGTTCAAATAAAGATTCGTGAAGATGGCTAAGGACTCAGCTGCTCAGATTGAGTGGGCAGGTCATTCCACCAGGGGGGAACATTTACATTTAAAAGTCCGTAAAAGTGACTTTGGTGCTTTCTTTGGGATGGCACAACTCAAGCGACGTTCACTTGCAGAACGCAAGCTTCTAGAGGACACATAATCTGAAGTAATGAATTTAGGTAAATGGGTGCAGAGCCAGTGGTGTTTTGTAGGCAACATCAATGCCTTGAATTTTATGTGAGCAGCTATTTGTAGCCAGTGCAAATCGATAAACATATACATAATAAATATACACAGTACACCAGATATATTATGTAAAAAAAAAAAAAAAAAAAAAAAAAAAAAATATATATATATATATATATATACTGTATATATATATATATATATATATCAATCATATGCAATGAATGGGTTATTTGTCACTGCATTTAAATTATGTAATATACATAAATTATAATAGTATACATTGTTTTTGTTGTAATACCTTGTAGGCTATTATTAAATAACAAATTATTTTGACAAAATAAAACCATGTGAATGAACAGATCATTTGACTGTTTGTTCATTTATTCATTGTTATTGCTGGTATTGGACAGTGATGTAATAATTATTAAATATTTCTGAAAGAAAAAAAGGAAAATCGTAATATTTAATAATATACATTAAATGGAGCGTCAGCCCCTCAGCACGTGATTAATTCTAGCCAATGAGAGCTGGGACTGCTGGAACTCTGCATAGTTAAGAGCTGACGGTCCGGCTTCACTGATACCATCCAGCTCTGCTCAACCAGGTAAGGCTTTTAAATTTCTCAGTTAATAGGGCGCTTGGGCGTTGTGACGTCATTACTTGGCGTGGCCGCCATGGTTGATGGCCTTCTTTACTGCTACTCGTCGGACTACTGCGCAGTGTGTTAGACATACTTCCCTCTCAGCCGTGTGTCTTAATTTGATTAATTAAAAATCTATTTCAACCATGGTAAACCGTTGCTGTATTGTGGGGTGTAATAGCGCAACACATAATCGCCCCTTTTGAAAAAAAAATGGATTAAACTTTCCACTGCTTTCCTGCTTGGAGGCGCGACCCACACGGAGACCAAGTGAGGTATAATATCTGAATATTAATTTATATAGCTTAAGTAAACACTGAAAATAAGGGAAATTTCCTGGGTTACTCATCCAAAATACGGGAAAATTTCTACATTCATCTTTCTGTTGCTATCCCTCTGCTGACAGCAAAAGTCGTACTACAAAACTGCTGCATTAACTAAGCGAGATTGTGAAGCTATGTCTAACGTGACTTTGCTTCTTACATTGGTGTGAAATCGTGCTCTCACAACAACCACGCTGGTTATCTTAAAAAAGGCCAATATCACGCTAAGGTTGCTTTCAAGTAACGTTAAGCAAACGATGGTTTAAAATATCTGTTTTTGCTGGAAGGCAACTGTGTAGCAACAGGACAACAGCACAGAGACTGACAGGTCCGATGGAAGGGCTAACGGGATATTTTACAGGAAAATACTACAACGGGAAGACAGCGGGAAAAGAGCTCAAATACATGAGAACCCCGGAAAAACGGGAGGGTTGACAGCTCCTAACTAAATTTTTGAAACACATAAGTTTAGTTTAAAAGTACATGTGAATGGTTGTTAGCACTAACGGTTACTAAACTAGCAACTAGGCAGGAGTGCAGTTTTACCTTTGTTTGCCGGCTTTATGATCTGCAGCTCCTTAACCCATCCATTTGTGAACTGCACATGAGACTCCAATGACTTGTAGCTTCGGAACTGTTCTGAAGTGTAGGCGCTAACAAAAATCAAACAAGGGGTAGCCAAAGATATCTGTAATGCAAAAGTGCGGCAGCAACTCGTCGTCGGTGCTCCACTCTTTGTTGGGATTTTCATATTGATCCAAAACCGTTATAGTGCCGATTTTAGTCCACATACCGATCCCTGGCATCCCTACTTAGCGTATCCCTGTAAATCCACAACCTTTTTCGCGATTTTAACATATTTTTTCTTTTCTCCCAACTCTGTTTTCTTCTCATGGTCGACTTGCTGTATGTTTACAATTCACGAGGCCATCAACCTGGGCCGCCGCCACATCCCAGAATGCAACGCGGCGCCCAGCCCTCTTTCTGAATTTTCCATTACCACGTCTTGTAAAATTCGTCAAAAATAGTTTTGAATTAATTAATTAATAGAAATTAAATTAGCCTACACCATTTTTATTTTGATTATCAGTGTTGCTTGTGGCGTTTTTTCAAAGACAACGGTTATAAAACGTGGCCGACTAATGTTAGCCCCTTCAGATCTCTGGTAATAGTGATCCTTTCAAATTGCACATGAATTCATTGAATTACATTTTTACGTCCATTTCGGTGTTAATTAGGTAATATTTCCTTTTCTGTCTTAACTCACATAACGTTAACGTAACTCAAATAAAGTTAACTCTATACAAATTGCATAGTCTAATGGATTTAAACCCTATAATGTCTCTGTTATAAAGTCCTAAATAGCAACACATATCTGAACGAGGATTTATAAAACATAATACAATGACCTCGGCTACACACGCTTATTAAATCTCGTTATCATTAATGTATGGCTGTTCATTACTGATAGACTTCGGTAAACTCCGCGTTGACAGGGAACATAACGTTACGACCGCTGCGCAAACAATATACATTCGCTTAAAATATATTACAAAGATACAGTCATTTTACTGTCATGTTAATGTTACTTAAAAAATAATAGATTATAAATATCTTTGTAGAAGAGTTGCGCATCACACACACACACGAGTGGCGCGAGCATAGAGAGGAGAGAGAGAGAGAGAGAGAGCGTAGCCTACTGTATGTACCCCTAAGATGATCACTGTCAGATGTAATCAGCCATCAATAGTTTAGCAATTAATTATGAAAATATACAGTGAATGTAAAATATAGCCCAGTAAAATAGTAAGGTAACTTATTTCATGTAAATTTGATTTCTCTTGACTGTATAGTTAATTTGCATGTTCATTCATGCAAACCTATGTAATATTTAAGTGATTATTTTTTTTTTTTTTTTTCATTTTTCTCCCTTTTTTTAAAATATAGCCATTGCTCAGCTATTAAACCAGATAGCATATATTAAAAGGGGCGGTATTTTTTTCAACTTTAGTTTTAAACCATTAAGATAATGTTTTGTCTTCTCTCTTTTTGAGTATCGATTGCCATCTAGTCCTTGATTGCAGAGTTAAGGGGCGGTCACACACTGCACTTTTCGTTTTCTTTTTTTTGTTTTCATTGACTTCCATTATATACGCATTTTTTTTTTTTTTTTTTTTTTTTTTGCGAATGCGTCAGACCGGAAACGCAAGCTCATTGCGAAAAATTTTTTTTTTCATTTCGCGCGTTCCAAAGTTAAAGTTTGGTGAACTCTGACCCTGCGAATTCGCATCACGTGGAAGACGGGGGATCAGTAGAATATCAATACATCACTGCGTGACCTCTCTGTACAGAAATTCAAAAATTAAGGAAGCGCTAATTTTAGCCGTAGCGCAGCATCCTATTTTATATAATACATCTTTAAAAGATTATAAAAAAAAAAGCTTCATGGTTCGAAGTGTCAATGGAAACAGGAACAGATGGTACATTGAATGAGGACACATTTTATAATTTTTTATTGCTAAGTGTGTATGTATTTATAGAGAGAGAGAGACAGACAGATAGTAAAACATAATAAAACGCTTTCGACGCCGTCGCAAAAGGCACAGTACAAGCACATTAATCCATGCTGTGATAACTGAAGGGAGACCGTAACCTGCTCCCGCCCATATTCTCAGCGGTGTCCGAAAAAATTTGCACGTTCAAAGTCTAGTGTGACCGCCCCTTTAAGCTCCAGCCCCAATCCTGTATTGCGGAAGCCAGCTGATCAAGGTCTTCAGGATCACCACAAACTTCAGACAGGTGGTGTGGACAGGCTGGAGATAAACTCTGCAAGATGCTGGTCCTCCAGACACCACTGATGTAAAGTGATCAACCTAACGGTTCATCCTGCTTCCTCTTCTCAATGGTGTCAAAATAAAAATACATTTTAATTTGTATTGATATGTGCAACATTTCCTGATATTCATAGATTTTTCCTCTTTTTCTCCATTTAGTTTTGTGTCAGATGCAGATAAAGGAGTCACCCAGGAACAGCTCACTGCATCTTTTGTCATGTAAGTACACTTCAATTTATTTAAAGCTGCATATTCATGCATCAAGTTAAAGTCATTAGTTATTACTTAAAGGGCTCTTTTTCAAAAAATGGAAGGTCTGTCATCATTTACTCACTCTCTTGTTTCATACCTGTATTACTTACTGTATTACAATAATAAGCAATTTTTATCTGTGACTCAGACATACTCTTGGGACATAGTCTCAAACCCAGCGAACACCGTAACGTAATTTTTGCGGAAGCAGTAATATTTAGGGGTGTCCCCACGACTAAGGATTTTCATAGTCGAATTGGAATTGTCGACAAGTCGACTTAGTCTAAACTATAAGAACTCAAACTTTTTTTTTTTTTTTTATAATAGTGGCTCTCCATTATAATGTTATGTACTGTATATGACAGTAGTTATTAATGTTCTGCATTTTTGATGACCAGTAATATGAAGTATTTGATAGCAGGTTTTTAATTAATGGGATTTAACTCAACATTTATCTCATATAGAACACTCATAGTCATTTATACAACATAACGTTAATATTCTATGTATAGGCTATCTGCACAAATTGCCCCGAATGCATGAACGTGTCTGTGCGGCAAAAAAAAAAAAATCCTTTTGTGAGTGCGTTCTTCACGCAACAAACTTGCAGAAACACAGCAACTAAACTCTAAAATTCACAGCGTTTTATTTTAATAGTGTTCTCATTATAATGTTATGTGATATGACAGTCCCCAATCATAGTTATTAATATTATGCACTGTTGTTTGTCACCTGCTCACACTGTGTGCTGAAGAGATAATCACTGTACCATGAAGCGCTTTAACTGCAGCACAGCTCAACCGAATGCATCTTATACTATATAAATAACTATAGTTCACACTATATATTAACTGGCTGAAAATGTTTTGAAATCACTTGTACCCTACCTGATTGTAAGAAATCCAGTCTTTTACTCTGCCTGTGTCAATTTGAGTCTGTGTTAAAGTTTTAAATACCTGCCGCCAAGATGCTCCTCTGTCCATCTCAGATTATAGAAAGGTGAAACTGAAATCTATAGGGGTGGTTGGATTTGATCATGCATATTAAAAATATTTATTTAAAGCTTCTTTTCAGATACTTATTTACAGCCATAATCTTCTTAATAGGCTGAATATAAAACTTATTGGGAGAAAACCGGTAGTTCTATATATGTGAAATCAGACATTTGAGCATTATAGCCAAAATGGCATCATAACAGCCGCGAATATTCGACTGTGAGATTGGTGGTTGATCGGGCTCCTGCTATCGAAGCATTTAATGGGTCGACTATTCAGGTCACTCTAGTAATATCACAGTGTTTAGCCAGAATATAATTTAAATTTGTGTTAAAAAACTATTTTTAATTATGTACTCAATAATGCCTTTTGTTGTTGAAGGTGGGAAAAATTAACACAACACTCACATATGGGATATGGATACGTATGTATGTGAGTCAACGTGTTTAGAACTGAAATTTGAAAATGTTTGTAAATGAATTATTTTAGTCTTTCATCTGTTTTCCCTAAATCTCACTCTCAATCTCATCAACCACCTGCTCTCTCATTGTCTCATTTATTCATTCACACTCTGTCACTCTCTGTGTATCACTGCCATCAGTGAAGCATACATTTATTTTACATTAAAAAAAGTTCCACAAAAAATATAAGTGCCCTGGGAGACTTCCTGAGGTAGAAACTAGGGATGGGCGAAAAAAAGTATCATGATAATTTCTGATGTTTACTGCGATAACGATATCAATGACGATAATTTAGGGAATCCTGTTTTTTTTTAGAGAAAGTATTATCTTTCCTAGTTTTTACCCAAAATAGGGTGTTTGTGAGCAGTACACACACACTATTTATTTCATAACTGGAAGCCGGAGGACGCCCTCGCGCAGAAACTCCACATATGCATAGTAGAAGTAATGCTCCAGGAAATCACTAATATGGACAGAGTTATCCAGTGATCGCTGTAACCGAATAAAATGCAGATAGAGAAATCTTGACCGAGGAAACCTGACGACAATAAAAAATGCGATTGCACAAAATATATGGTCTGTGTTCTTTAAGCAATCTTGGGTATTTTCATAAGAATAAAGTATGTTTATAATGCAATGGTAATCGACATAGCTTTTATCACTGTATATAATGCTGTATAAAATAGTATGATTTCTGCCTTATTCTGTGATACGAAACCACATCTGATCTCAAAAATAAAGTTATTTGAAACCTGTTATGAAGTTAATATCAGGGCTCCAAACATAAAAATCGAGTAAGGAGCCATTGGCTCCTATAAGAAAAAAAAACTTAGGAGCCAAATATTTTTTTTTATGCCACAGAATAAACGTGTTTTATTTATTTTTACGATTATTATGATTTTATTATTTACATTTTAACATTTCAATCATACTGTCATGTGTTTGTTTTACACTCACTTTTGATTAATTAATGCATCCTTGCTGAATAAAAATATTAATTTCTTTTTAAAAAAAATTGTGTACACTACCATTCAGAGGTTTGGGGTCTATATAACAATGAAGCTTTAAAATAAATAAACTCTATGCTGTTAAAACGGTTTACACAAAAATATAAAACAGTAGAGCTTTTTTTAACATTCATATTTATCAGAAGTGTTTATTTGTCCAAAATCAGCATATTAGAATGATTTCTGAAGGATCATATGACACTAAAGACTGGAGTAATGATGCTGAAAAATCAGCTTTGATCATAGCAATCAATTGACCCTTCGCAAAAACCCACCCTCCTTAAATACTGTTGCTATGTACGACAAGCCATCTGCTCTCAAAGTACACACCTTGTTTCTCACAGCGAAAAACACATCGTGGACCCAAAGAGGAAACTGACAACACACAGACAGACAAGACAGGGAAGGTTACTTCTGGTATGAAACAATGTGTCAGCTTTCAAATTTTGTCCTTTTTTTTTTTTTTTATAAGAAATTCAAAATAATAAAACTTTTTTGTGCTGTTTGAATGTGTTGTGACAGATCGCTGTAGCGATGGATTCATATTTAATTAAAGCACAAAATAAAAGATATCACACGTCTTTATACAACATTTTTCAAGTTTAAGTCCACCTAAGTTAATCTACTCTCCTTTCTAATTTGTTTGTCGGGCAAGATGGCGGATTCACCTGTATGATAAGCTCACTGTGAACAGTCAATTACATTTTAACATTTTTTCAAACAGGAAACATCTCATAACCTTGCACTTTTGTTATATGTGATGAAATAATCATCCTTTGTGTGAAATATGAACTGCTATGCTAATCTTTCTCCTTTTGTTTTCCTGTTTCTCCAGCCTCGCGTGTGAAGACTTCAGAAGATGCCAGACCTCACAAAGATTTCAGATGATGGCAACTATAGATGAACATGCAAAGCTGCTAAATAAACCTTATATTGTAATCATTGCAATAAAAGGTAAGTGTGCAGATTTTTAACCAGCTTTGTATGGACCCTTTTCACATTTCTGGGTTTCTCAGCAGCGGAAAGTAGTCCAATTGGGTTAACTTGAACAAGAGTCCTGCAACAGGTCTAAAACCCGCATAAAATTACATAAAAAAAATTCACTGTTACAGATGGGTCGGGATGAGGCGGGGATTCTCGCGGATAATTAACTCCTTGCAGGTGGGTAGCAGCTTGGATGAAAAATAGGTGCAATATTTGTATGTCTAAATTACCATTACACATACGCAACAACGATATGACATTTGACCCATCACGTCACCACCACTGCGACAGTGCGACTTTTGTTGTGCTTCTTGTAGCCTAGTAAGGCTATTGTTTGTGAGCGACAGGCTCAGGTTGTATTTTTTCTTGTCCTTTTTTTTTTATTAATTGGTCTATTTGCGTATCAGGTTCCATAGCCTATTTAGGTGCCGATGGTAGGCTACTTGAATGGCGCAAAAACAAAGCTCACTTTAGCCTGTTTCATAAGCCCATTCATGATGCTGTTGTGACTTGAGAGAGGTGCAAGATAAAAAAAATAAAGCACTTTAATTGGAATGATTTTAGCGTGTGTGATTTCTAGTGGGCACGGATCGGGTAACGGGTCAAATATTAACGGGTCTTGGAGGGTGCGGATTTAATTTTGATATTATCACGGGTGACTGGTCGGATCTGGTGCTGAACTTTGCAAGGTACGGGCGGGGGGCGGGTCTCCAAAAATGGACCCGTGCAGGACTCTGACTTGAAGAGCAGTGAATGGGAGAGTACCACAAATATAATTTTTGCATTCCCATTTGCTCAAATAGCAAAAGAAAAACTCTACAATAGTGTTTTCATGACTTTCAATAAAAGGAAAACAATTGAGAGAGACTGATAACGGCAGTCAGAAGAGAGAACGATTTCAAATTTACCATCCCTCCCATCGATGCTGCATTAGAAAACACCCTTGCATTAGCTTTAACTTTTTTTTTTGTTTTGTTTTTTGTGATTTCATGCAAAAGTGATATAATACAAAGAATAGTGTTATAAATGTTTAATACATTAAATATATATACTTACGAAAAAAATTACCATTATATATATAAAAAAAAAAAATTAAATTATTAAAAATTCTCATTACTGATATAAAAAGTTGTAATTACATTTTAAACGGGTCCATTGTTACAGTTTTGGTAATACAGTGTTTCCCACAGGATTTTGTGAGGTTGGTGGGTAGATCTTGGTCCCTCGAGAGGGGCTTTTCACACTTGAAATTGTTAAACTTGGGTCATCCTAAATCCCAGATAAACGGAATCCTGGGTTATCTGTAATCATGTTTCACCCTGTTCATATAATACCTGGGGTTAACTGTTAATCCTGAGTATTAATTAACAGACACTTCACACTGTACATTCCTAAACCCCGGCTTAATGTTCTTTTTTGCATATTAGCGGTTTCACTGTCACTGATTGGACAAACAGCAGGCAACCAGTTTACACGGCTCTTCCTATGTCTTGCCAGTTTTATAACCAAGAGTAAAAAGTGGTGTACAGGTGTGAAATGTTTCTTTACCTGGTGTTAAAAGCGGTGTTTTTAGAACGACGATAACCCAGTGTTAAGCGCTGTGTGAAAAGTCCTTAGGCATACCTCCCCCTTTAGAAAAAATTTTGTACATTTTAAAGTTAAATTCATCTATCTGGTGCTCTTTGAGAGTTCAAAATTAAGAGCTCCTACACTGGTTGAATTTAGGGCTGGACAATAATTTATATAATATAAATTTATATCACAATATATTTCTTAGATTTACGGGTTTGGAAAGGCATGGGGGCAAGAGAATAATGACAAAATTTTCATTTTGGGATGGAGTATCCCTTTAATTTCGGTCGATATATATAATTCCGATATTGATATGAACACTAAAAAAAGCGTTATTGTCAAGATTTTTGTGATGCTTTTTCATAAACCACAATTAAAATTCTTTTATCATATAAACCCTAACTAACTGTCACTAATAATAAACTCGATATATATAAGGAAATACGAGTTATATGTTCCCTATCTGTCGGTCACTACGAGTTATGTCGAACGACATATGGGGTCTCACTTGGGAGGCCAATCATCTCTGAGTTTAAGAGAAAACGGCAATGAAAATTGGCTAGTGGATTTAACATACCTGAGCCACTCCCCGTGCCCACGGGTATAAATAGGCGGCAGGTGCATCCACTCACTAGATTTTTGCTTCGAAGTCGAGTGGTTGTATGAAAGCTGTTATACTCCACAAAGCCATTCATCTGCTGTGTGTCGGGAAGCTGTTCTGGTTGGCGGTATGGCGCGAACAGCGATGTCCCTTTCAGCGATTCCCCTGGGCGCTTCAACTAAAAGAGCAGATTTCCTAAAAGAGCAAATCACGGACGATTCGCATCTTTTTAAAGACGCCTTTTCGTACGTGTCCTTATGGATGCGGTCGTTTCCTGTTCTCTGACAACGGCCACGAGCGTTGTCTTCCGTGTCTGGGCATTCAGCACGCTGAAGACGCGTTCGTGGATGGTTCATGCACGCACTGCGTGTGTGACCATGGCAACGCTGCGATCTCGTCTCTCCTTTCTTAAAGGGAAAGGAGCAGACCCCTCTGTCACTACCCGTTCCGGTTTCTCTGCCACGAGCAGAGGACTGCCGGCTAGTGCTCTGGGAGATTTGAAGGTGACAGTGAGAGCTTCTCCGCCGGGCCACGCCCCACGGACCTCTTACCCCTTCCGCAGTGTTTGTCCTGTGTGGCTGCTGGGTGATTCTATTGGGCTGTCTTACGGCAGTCCCAACAGGTCATTCAGTTTGCCGCCGGGGATCAGATGTCGATTGCAGCATCGGGGATGGGCTATTGACCTCTGTGGATGAAGATTCGGCGGGGCTGCTCCCCTCAGGTGTTTTCGCCACTTCCGAATTGGACCCAGAGTTGACAGCCGTGCTTGCCCGGGCAGCTGTGAGCATCAGGATGGAGGTGAATACACCGCCCAGCCCACGGCTGTCATGGTTGTTCGATTGGTTCTCGGTGTTGGACAATGAGTGCAGCCATGAGCACTCCGTCCTGAGTGCTCATGGCTGTTCGATTGGTTCTCGGTGTTGGTCAGCCCCTGTTCTGGGCTAGGTGTCCATATGGCTTGATTCCCTATGGGTAATCCCATATGTGTATTCAGCTCACAACCACGTTTTTGCTCTGGTTCCTTTCTTCCCAGATGCGCATGGGGAAGTGATGTAGTTGTGGATGGCCCCTTTTTACGACCAGAAGCCGCTCGTTTCCTTCCTCCGTCCTCACTACCCTCGATGGTGGGGCAGCTAGGGGGTGCGTCGACATTCCCCAGCAGGAGAGTGCGATTGCGGTGCACTTGTGCCCGCAAAACGCTGCCACTGGGAGGAATAGTCCGCATCTCCCGGCCAAGGCCTGTAAGCTGTCGGCCGCTCTTGGTGCCAAGGCTTACAGTGCTGTGGGCCAAGCTGCCTCTGCCCTGCATGCCATGGCTATCCTGCAAATTCACCAAAGCCAAGGCTTTAACAAATGCACGAGGGTAGAACCAACCCGAGGTTGATGCAGGAGCTGCACACGGTGACTGACCTCACCCCTCCGGGCGACGGAAGTCACAACGCAGTCCCTCAGGAAGGCAATGTCCACTCTGGTGGTCCAGTAGTGCCATCTCTGGTTCAGCCTGGTCGGTATGAGAGACGTTGACAAAGTGCACTTTCTCGATGCTCCCATCTCCCAGGCTGTCCTGTGCGGCAACGCTGTCGAGGGCTGAGCCCAGCAGTTCCTGACAGAACAACAGCAGACTGAGGCCATACAGCACATCTTGCCCCGACGTGATCCTCTGGTTGCCACCATTCCGTCGCAGGCAGCGCCTCAGCCTGCTCGTCGCCGTGGGCACCCCCCCGCGTCCTCCACACCAGCTCTGCCCCATGCTGAGAGTTCTTCGAGGCCGGCGCGTTAAGCCCCGCGCAGGAGAGAGGTGCCCCCCTGTGTCACATCCGGTCACTAAATCCTCTAGGAAGACGACGAAGCGGCCCTGACATGGGCAACTCGGAGATGTGGGAGACTGCTCTTCAGGAACTGGCGGAGACAGCGCCACTCCTTCCCCCGGAGGAGGGCCGGGTGGAGAATCCTCAGTTTTCTTTTCTTTCTGTTCCGCCGCTGGTCCGACGACCCCACATTTTCAATAAAAGAGCAATTTCCCTTTCCTCCGAGTTGCAAGGCTCATGGGTTGACAATGAGCGATGCACTGCCTCCTCATTCTCACCCACGACGCCCCCTTTCGCCAGTGGTCAAGAGGTCGCGGGTCGGAGACGCAACGCTTCTCCACGCGTCTCTGGCCAGTTCCTCCGGGAACACGGGGAGTTTTGCTGTGATGACTCAGAACGCAATGCTTCTGGGCCATCCAACACAACTCCCCATCGCTGCACCACTGCGGGTATGTCGACTGTCCCTTTGGTGCCACTTGTACGGATTTTGGGGGCGTGGCTTGCGCTGCCCAACCCCGTTCACGCTGGCTCATTCGGACGGTCGAGCCGGTCCCTCCGATTCAATTCGCCCGGCAACCTCCCAAGTTCAATGGCGTTCTCGAGACTTCGGTGGCAGTCCGGGACGCCTCTGTCTTGCGCGAGAAGATTGATGTCCTGTTGGTGAAGGATGCAATCGAGCCGGTCCCTCCGGCTGAGATGAGGAAGGGGTTTTACAGCCCTTACTTCATCGTACCCAAGAAAAGCGGGGGCCTTCGACCTATCCTGGATCTGTGAGTCTTGAATCGGGCCCTGCACAAGCTCCCGTTCAAGATGTTGACGCAGAAACATATTATCAAATGCATCCAAACCCAGGATTGGTTTGCAGTGATCGACCTAAAGGACGCGTTCTTTCATGTCTCGATCCTCCCTCGTCACAGACCGTTTCTGCGGTTTGCATTCGAGGGTCAGGCATGGCAGTACAAGGTCCTCCCCTTCGGTCCCCCGTGTCTTCACGAAGGTCGCGGAGGGCGCCCTTGCCACACTCTGGGAAGTGGGCATCAGGATCCTCAACTATCTCGACGACTGGCTCATTATGGCCCGGTCCCGAGAGGAGTTGTGCGATCACAGGGAATTGGGTGCTCCGGCACCTCAGTCAGTTGGGGCTTCAGGTCAACCGAGAGAAGAGCAAGCTCTCCCCTGCGCAGAGAATCTCTTGTCTCGGTATGGAGTTAGACTCAGTGAGTATGACGGCACATCTCACCAGCGAGCGTGCCAGTGCTGAACTGCATGAGTTCCTTCAGAGGCAGGACAGTGGTACCACTGAAAACAGTTTCAGAGGCTCCTGGGGCATATGACATCCTCAGTCACGCCGCTCGGGTTGCTTCATATGAGGCCAGTTCAGCACTGGTTGCACTCCTGAGTCCCGAGATGGGCATGGCGCCATGGTACACATCATGTCACCATCACACCGATGGGTTGCCGCCTATTCAGCCCCTGGTCGGACCTTGCCTTTCTATGGGCCGGCGTGCCCTTAGAACAAGTGTCCCGGCATGTTGTTGTCACAAACAGATGCCTACAACATGGGCTGGGGCGCGACATGCAACAGGCAGGCAGCTTCAGGGTCCTGGACAGGACCTCGACTACTTTGGGGTTGGTCCGCAACACTGCGGCTGTTTCGTACATCAACCGACAAGGTGGTCTACGATCACTGTTGCTAGATAAGCATGTGTTGGTCCGCAACACTGCGGCTGTTTCGTACATCAACCGACAAGGTGGTCTACGATCACGTCGCATGTCTCAACTCGCCCGCCATCTCCTCCTCTGGAGTCAGACGACGGCTCAGGTCGCTGCGCGCGCTATCCACATCCTGGGGGGCTCAATCGTGCAGCCGATGCGCTCTCACGACAGCTCACTGTCCCCGGGGAATGGCGACTCCATCCCCAGACGGTCCAGCTGATCTGGAGTCGATTCTGGGAAGCCCAGGTGACCTGTTTGCTTCCCACGAGTCCTCCCCCACTGCCAGCTGTACTATTCCCTGTCCCAGGCCCCCCTGGGCACGGATGCTCTGGCACACAGCTGGCCTCAGGCTCTACTCAAGTATGCGTTTCCCCCAGCGAGCCTGCTCGCACAGACACTGTGCAAGGTCAGGGAGGACGAGAAACAGGTCCTGTTGGTTGCGCCTTACTGGCCCACCCGGACCTGGTTTTCAGAACTCAGAAGCTCTGAGCAGCTCCTGGCAGCTCCTGAGCAGCAGAAGGGGAAGGCTGTCTCCAAGCAGAGTTGGCCCACTGGATAGGGGGATGCGAGCGCCTTTCTTCTCCCAGTAGAGTTCCCCGGTTGGCGTACCCTGGTCGAGCATCCTCCAGCACCCTCGGCGGTCAGACTTAGCGGAGCAGTCTGGCGCCAGGCCCAGTACTGGTGTTAGCATGCCCGGAGTTCCGGTCAGCCCCTGTTCTGGGCTAGGTGTCCATATGGCTTGATTCCCTATGGGTAATCCCATATGTGTATTCTTCCACGGTAAGGTTTCCCTCTTGGCCGAGACTCAAACCCCGAGTCTTCCCTTGACAGACCCACTCTGTCAGTCTCTTCTGGCAGCTGTTCCATCCCTACTCTAAGGTAGGACCTGCCTCAGAGTCCCATTCCATATGTAGTACTGCCCCCCTGGGTCAGTCCATATCAGTAGCTCCACACGTCACCTCCCTACGGGTATGATGTGGTCTCCGTAGCGACCTTTTCCTAAGGCTCGCTTCCCCATTGTCTTGCCAAGCTGTAAGAACAAATAGGGAAGATTTGAAGCAATCTTTCTCCGAAGGTTGAAATCCCTTCCACTAAGCTTTGTGTGGGCGGAACAGCAGTGTGGCCTTCTCCAGCAGCGATGTACTCACCCCTTTGGCCCCTTCGGTACCAAGGTCAGTGAATTTGTGCTGGGGCTTTGGGAAGGTTACGACCTTAAGCGTAGCTTTTGTGGCACGCCACAGCTTGCCGACAATTGCAGCGCCACAGGGTTGTGACGGTGTTCAGGTTGTGGCATTTTCCATAGGACCCCATATGTCGTTCGACATAACTCGTAGTGACCGACAGATAGGGAACGCCTCGGTTACGTATGTAACCCTCGTTCCCTGATGGAGGGAACGGAGACGTTATGTCCCCATGCCACAACCTTGAACCATTCGCTGTTGCCGGGACACGTTCTCGGCTCCTCAGCGTAAAAACCTAGTGAGTGGATGCACCTGCCGCCTATTTATACCCGTGGGCACGGGGAGTGGCTCAGGTATGTTAAATCCACTAGCCAATTTTCATTGGCGTTTTCTCTTAAACTCAGAAATGATTGGCCTCCCAAGTGAGACCCCATATGTCGTTCGACATAACGTCTCCATTCCCTTCATCAGGGAATAATGGAAACATAAGAAACCCAGACGAAATATTAAATATAAATATTAGGGGAAAAAACAATTTCATAGAGACATCAGTAGTATTGGAATCGTCTTGGACACACCTAATTAATATTAATATCTTTAACCTCAAACTATAGGCTTACATACAATACCAGTCAAAAGTTTTTGAACAGTAAGATTTTTAATGTTTTTTAAAGAATTCTCATCTGCTCAGTAAGCCTGCATTTATTTGATCCAAAATACAGCAAAAACAGTAACATTTTGAAATATTTTTACTATTTAAAATGTTTTCTATTTGGTTTTAAAAAAAAAAATTTATTTATTCCTGTGATTTTAAAAGCCATATTTTTTTAGCATCACTACTCCAGTCACACGATCCTTCAGAAATCATTCTAATATCTGTTTTAATGCTCAAAAATAATTTTTTGTTGAAAACAGAGTAATTTTTTTTTCAGATTTCTTTGATGAATAGAAAAGTTCAGAAGAACAGCATTTATCTTATAAAGCATCCTTGCTAAATAAAAGTATTACTTTCTACAATCACTTTTGATCAGTTTAAAGCATCCTTGCTAAATAAAAGTATTAATTTCTACAATTTCTTAAGAAATCATACACAGGAATAAATTACATTTTAAAATATATTAAAATAGAAAGCAGTTATTTTAAATCGTAAACTAAATATACTAAATTTGTTTTTGCTGTACTTCGGATCAAATAAATGCAGGCTTGGGTGAGCAGAAGAGAATACTTAAAAAAATCTTACTATTCAATAACTTTTGACTGGTTGTGTAGGCTGATTATTCTCATAGATTGAAACAAATGTGCTTTAGCCAATATAAAGAGTATGAAAAGGGCTCTGAGTTGCAGCAGAATTTTATTCAACGAAGTAAACGCCACAAATAAATCAATGTATGGAAAACACTGGTAATGTATATCGAAATATCGGAAATGTGTTTAAAAATCATATCACTGTTATTGAAAAAAAATTATATCGCAATACATATTGATATTGAATTATTGTCCAGCCCTAGTTGAATGTGAAACTAAACGAAGAAAAAAGCTGGTGAATTGACTTGAGCTTTAAATTTAAAGGGGACGCAACCCTCTTTTTAGTTATAGTGTTTAAGTCTATCTCACTCACACTGATGAATTTGGAAGCTAGGGCTAAACAATTAATCACATTTCCAATCACGATTACAATTATGGATGCCACAATTACGTAATCTTTTAAAGCGGCAATTGATCGTTCAAAGTCCACTTATGTTATTCGGTGTGCTTAAGATGCATTTTTTCTTTCTACATGTTATCTTAAGGGTTTTTCCCTTTTTTTAATTTAGTTTTAATATAACAATGTAATACCATTTATATTTTTACTTTTTCATAATTTAAAGAAGAAAACCAATCCGATGTATAGTTGACATTTGAGGCTTAAAGGGATAGTTCACCCAAAAAAAAAAATTATGTCATTAATGACTCACCCCCTCATGTCGTTCCAAACCCGTGAGACCTCCGTTCATCTTCGGAACACAGTATAAGATATTTAAGATTTAGTCCGAGAGAGCTTTCAGTCCCTCCATTGAGAATGTATGTACGGTATACTGTCCACGTCCAGAAAGGTAATAAAAACATCTTCAGAGTAGTCCATGTGACATCAGAGGGTCCGTTAGAATTTTCTGAAGCATCGAAAATACATTTTGGTCCAAAAATAGCAAAAACTACGACTTTATTCAGCGTTGTCTTGTCTTCCGTGTCTGTTATGAGCGCGTTCACAGGACTGCAGTTTAGTGATATCCGGTTCGCGAACGAATCACTCGATGTAACCGGATCTTCTTGAACCAGTTCACCAAAACGAACTGAATCATTTGAAACGGTTCGCGTCTACAATAAGCATTAATCCACAAATGACTTAAGCTGTTAACTTTTTTAACATGGTGACACTCCCTCTGAGTTCAAATAAACTAATATCCCGGAGTAATTCATTTACTCAAAACAGTACACTGACTGAACTGCTGTGAAGAGAGAACTGAAGATGAACACGAGTCGAGCCAGATAACGAACGAAACATTGACTCGTTCATTTTTGGGTGAACTATCCCTTTAATATTATATAGAAAAGCACTTTACTCTAAGTTTTTCAGTTAATAGTGTTGTTTTATTTTAAGAGAGCTTGTTTATTTTCATATAAAAATACGGCATGCAGTTGCATCAAACAATGGTATAAACATCATTGAAGTTGTTGGTCAGTTCTATATAAGACTATAGAAGAAAAATGGTGCATTTAATAAGAGTACAATATATACCTTTTCTACATGAAAATTAGATTTTGCACATTACTTTTGTTAATAAAATAAATATTGTAATTGGGCTGTGCGATTATTTGAAATCGTCATAAAAATCTTTTATAGTACGATTTTCCGCTGCCCCGACCTCCCGCAGTATGCTATCCGAAGCAATAGGTATGCCGCGCGCCTAAATGGATCTCAAGAACAAAACAGACCGACCATACAGACGTAATGCCAGGTTCACACACTCCGTCTGTGATGCGTATGCGGTGCGTATTTTTTCTGCGTCTATGTTAACGGATCTGAGCGATCACACCTGCAGCAGTCATGCAGCGATCGTTTCTGTATGGAGCCTATTTCTGCTGTGCTGCACACGCTACATTAAAGTGACAGCAAATGTTTTGCAGTAAAAAAATAACATGGATTGACACAGAAATGTAGTAATTACAAAATAAATGCATATAATTAAGCTTTTCAGTGGTGAATTTAAAATATTCTAGCGGTCCCCCTAGAGTGAGTTTTTTTTTAGACAACCATTATTTTTAGAACGTTCCCCTTACTGTTTCCATGGCGACGTGTCAGGCTTGTCACGTGACACATCTACAAAAACACTGTATGACAGATGGATCGCTTTGTTTCGTTTCGTTTTTCCTTTTTTTTTTTAAAATATTCACAAACTTGCATACCATGTCATGAACAATCTGATATTCCCATTCATAAATATGTGTAAATGAGTGTGTTTTATCGTTTAAAAACCTTTCTAAATGATCTTGATCGTGATCTGTAATGTGTGATGGGTGCCACCATGTTTGTTCGCGCTGTAGTTCAGAGAGTCCTGTCAGTCGGATTTACAGCATGTGAATTCATCAATTTCTCCCGAAATACAGGTAATAAGTGGCCAGTGAAGAATAGAGTGAACTTTATAGTTACTTACACTATGTGTCTGATATGAATAAAGCACATCTGCAAATTAAATTCGAATGGATTATTATAGTTGCTTCCATAGACATATGCGTGTATTATCAAACTCTAAATGTATTGTTTTACTAGTATTTATGTGTATTTAAATGTTTGAAACCTAAAATATGCATTATGTGGTTAATAATACTGCATACGTCTCTCTCTGGCTCAGCGCCAGCCACTGCGCGAAAACGCAGTTTGAATTTGGCAGTTATGCAACGTCACCAAAAACGTTCTAAATCCCATATGTGGGACCGTACCGCTCGAAAGGTTAATGTCTTTTACATGGCTTTTTGGCTAGATTTAAAACAAGGAAAAGTGAACTTTTAAATTAACAAGGCAATAATAGATGACACTCGTGGAGGTACGAAAACAAAGTTATAATTTATTGAGTGAATATGTCTACGAAAGATTGTACTGTGATAAAATAGAATCACAATGCTGAAAAGCATTTTCAGAAACAACGTTTGGATTTGAAATCAAACTAATGGATAAATGTTGTGTTTGTGGTAAACAGCCGTGGATCAGGAGCGAAATCATCCTGTGCGAAAGCACAATGAGTCCATGCTGCTTCTGCACCGCATACAAGTACTGTATATGCTCTGCAGACAGACTACGTGTGAACCTAGTGCAACAAATCTATTTCAACACCTGAGGCACCGCTACAATGAGCTCTATGATCAATGCATGGCAAAAATCCCCTGGACATTTTTTTTTGCCATATGTCTAGACATTTTGTCTCACATTTACTTAGTGATTATTTTGCTTTATGTCTGTTCTAGAGACATGTTACAACATTTTGATAAAGCTCTAACTGTTTTTTTTTCTTTTGGAAATATGTTTCAAATTCACACTGAATGCATTTATGTCTGTAAAGCATCTCTTTGTGTGTCAAAATCGTGATTAAAATCGAAATCGCAAAATTGATCAAAGAAATTGCAATAGTTTTTTTTTTTTTTCATATCACATGGCCCTATATTGTAAGCTTTTCAACTCAAGCTTAGTGCTTTACTGTCATATCTATATAAACAAGAAATGAACATGTAATATTATTAAAAACTACACTTACTAAAGCAAAACAATAGTAATTTTTTCATCACATTTCTTTCATATCCCTCTGAAATTAAAAGAATACTGCACATTGTAATTTCTATGAGTTAAGTCTATTATCAAAGCATTTCTCAGTAATACAGTTAAAATGGGGGAAATATGTGAACGATTGCAGGCTGATTTAAGGTGTGCCCCTAAATGTTCTGCTTGTACTGCTAAAAATTTTCAGTCAGGGGCTCTAGTGCTCCTTGTAAAAATAGTTAGTCTGGAGCCCTGTAAAATATTAATTAGTTTGGACATCTTTTTGCATGTTTACTGAAGAGCACTTTGGGGCTCGGTATGTATTTATGATACAAATGTAAATGACTGTAAATGAACCTAAAAAGCTGTTGCATGCCTTTCTCATAAGCACTCGCCTGTTAGCAATGCTAATTTAATTTTATTTAACAACGTTATTAATGAGATCATAAAAATAGTAATATTGTGACTTTATTAAACGATCCTTTACAAAAATAAATTTTTACTGTGTTATCGATGTACTTTCAGGAAGGATCTTATCAGCAAATCTACTTCACAGCACATCAGTGAAAGCAGTTGACAGTTACGGATGGGTGTGTTGGATCAGGGTCAGATCTGAATTCTGATGGTAGGTAAATCTCCAGGAACAGGATTATGCAGCCTTGTTATATTGGTAATGTATGATGGATTTTGAACTGTACTGTTTTTATTGCAGGTTTTCTGGGATGACAGTTGAAGATGATCAGAACATCAGATGTTGGTCTGGACAGCTGTACCTACAGTACACCACACTGACCTCTCTGCTTTTGCATGGATAACTGACTTACTACCATGTTCTGTGAAGGTATTATTATAGCAAACCTGAGCACCTGTGACAGTGGAATAGTTGTAATGAATAGTCACACATGCATATTGGTAAATTTAAAGTCACAGATAATTTTTTTTAGTACTAGCAATATTTTTATTTTTATTTTACATTTTTTACTAATTCTCTCCAGCAAACACAACACAACAGTTACACCATTTCGAATTCTGAGGTGCACAAATCCTATTCTACAAATAAGAGAAACAACAGTATAAAAGTGCTCAGTTTAGCCTCTTTCACACTGAGATTCCGGATAAAACACGGGTAATGTGTCCCGGCAATTGTTCCCGGATTGTTAGATTTTGGTTCATTCACACTGCCAGTGATAGCGTTCACACACAACCCATAAAGGTCCCGTAATGACACGAGACATCAGGATGTGATGTGTAATGTATGAGTTAAAAATGCTAGGCCGCCAATAAACGGGAAGAAGGAGAAGAAGCAAAGCAGAAGTGTTTTCAATGCTTTATAAACATGGCAGCTGATCAGCTACTAGGGACATTGTTGTTTATGTATAAAGCCTCTTCCACACAGAAATTCCGGAAAATACACAAATAATGTGTCCCTCGATCTTTTGATTGTGGTTCATTTACACTGGCAGTGATTTTCTGGAATCTGTGTGTCACACACAACCCATAAAGATCCCGTAAAGACACATGACATTACGATGCGACGTGTTTTGTTTCACTTAAGCTGGCGAACGATCTCAGCTTTAGCACGGATAGTGAGGATCTACCTGATCTCTGCTTCATTACAGTTTGCACATATTTTTCCGTCGCGAACGTTGATCTGCCTTCACAACACCCTGTAAAAGAGTCGCATAATAACGTGCGTCATCATTACGACACACCCTTTACGCCATTGGTTCTGGCTTTTGTTCACACAGAGCTCGTTCCGGGACTGAACCCAGCAATGTTCCTAGGTCCCCAAACCAGGATCAGTCCCGGAATCAATCCCGGGACGTGTTTGTGTTCACACAGAAGGCACTTTGGCAATTTTCCAGCAATTTTTTGGGACCACCGTGCAGTGTGAAAGGGGCTTTAGTCTAGCACAGTACACATTTAGTTACAAGTTATTTATTTATATTATTTTATTTTTTTTATTTTTTTTACAAATAAGAGCAAACTGAATAAAATAGGATTGAACTGAATAGAAAAGGTAAGTGCTAGTATTAATTGATCAGGTGCTGATGGAAAAAGAGGTGTCTTTAATGTTTTTGGAAAATGGCTGAAGACTCAGATGCTCGAACTGAGAAAGGCAAGTCATTCTACCATGATCTTATCTACAAATACTACTATTCTCATAAAGTCTGTAAATATGTCCAGTTCTAATAAACACACATTTCAGGAAAAAATAATTCAATAATATGACCAAAATGAAATACAGTCCTGCATAAATCTGGTATAACTGAGCCTGTGAATTTCTTAATTTGTGATTTGTAGAATAGGATTTATGCACCTGCAATGAAGATTTTTGAGAAGGTTTTGTTGTGTTTGTTAGAGAGAAAGAAACAAAATACAAGCCTTGCAACTCCAAAAACATTTTCTTGATGACTTTACTGAAATATTCTCTACAAATACAAATTCCACTGTCACAGGTGCTCAATTTTGTTACAATAATGTACAAAGTGTCTCGAATGTACTATAGATGTACTGTATGCAAATAAAACAAAGGGACATTAACAACTGAATATTCAGGGGATGCAAACCTTAGCACCTTTAAGTAAAAATTGGAATTTTGAATCCAAAAATCATTTGTATGATTTGTGTAGATCCAAAGAGTTTTTAAAAGGGCATTAGTTAAATAGCACAAGGCATATTTTACATGTTATTTACATAATAAAAAGATAAGGAATACATATTTTACATCAAATGTTGCCATTTTATATTAAAATATACAAAAGATAATACCCCCAAACTTGAGAGAAATGTAATAATGGAGTGATGGTAAATGTATAAAAAAGCAACTAAAAATTAACTTTATTGTCTTAGTTATTTGTCTGTCTATTGTGGGTTACATTGTCACCTTTTTCAAACCTGACCTGAATAGTTCACATCCCTGATATTACAAAGAACTCAAGTTTTAATTGCAAATGAAAATGTGCCTCTCTCTTTTATACAAGGGTAAGAATTTTTTTTTTTTTTTTTTTTTTTTTTTTAGAAAAGTAATGATAGTGAACCATGACTGAAGCTGTCAGTCTCTTAAAGTTCTGTTTTGCATCTACTTTTGTGCCCCACTGAAAATAAAAGTCAAACACATTTGGTAATAACATTTTTATTCAGTAAATATGGCTTTTAATTTGTTACTTGACACTATTTATATTAGCCTATAATATACTTTATACCTCTTTGTGTGTGTATTTGTGTGTAAATGCATTTTCTTTGATAGATCTTAGAGGGTTTGTGCTCTAAACGTGTATTTGTAACTGTGTATAAACTGTATTGTATAAATAATAAAGAAATTATGACAATGTGATGTGTGTTTAATAAATTATTACATATAACAGGCTAATTTATTTAGTACCAAGTAAGTGAGATTTTTAAAACAAGCAGAAAATGTTAATAGCAACGTAATTTTACCCATATGAAATCAACATCGTTTCAACGTTAGGTTAGCAAACCAATTAGTTCGATTTTATGTTGAAAACGTGTTGATTCTCTGACATCGTTTCAACCAACTGAAAATCAACGTCGATTTAACGTTAGGAAAGTGAACCAATTGCGTCGATTCCGGATTAAACGCTGCTGCTAATTAAAGGGCGTCAGTGAATGACAGTTTTGCATTGTGCTTTGAAAACGGCATGGGATAGCCTAGATTTATGCTTTCAGTTTGAAAAGAAATCTCATGTACTACAGTTTGTCGATCTAAAATGGTAATTGTGTATTAACAGCTGTCAGCCATGTCGGTACGCAAATGCGCTGTCAGAACTTTTTTAAATTTATGACTTAGCGCATTTTTATTTTGGTCGCGCATGCGTACCTGGGGACTATTTATGTGCACCCATGGCTATATTGCCCAATTAAACTCATTTCATAATTAATGGACTTTACATACCGAACAGAACTAATAATAATTGTGTAAATAGTAGTTGGTGGATATTTATATTTCAGTACTGTCGTACATTATAAAACAGTATGCAATAACATGGTGTGTTTAAATTATCATACTTAAAAATATTATTAAATGAATGCAACTTTATGGGGACAAAAACCTCCCTACACCCATACTGCTAACGACCTGATAACACTGTATTTATTAAAGGAGCCATGTGTAATGTCTGGCAAAAAAATCAAGTCATACTCCACATTCCATACCAGATGGGGGCAGTATGCCTCAATAAAGTGAATTGGTCTACTCTAGAGTAACAAACGAGAAACGGCGTAGTCTCTATGCTCCGCCCCTACCTTCACAACAACCCTAGAGCCATAGCCGAAGCCTAAGAGGACGTTTTGCCTCCAGAGGAACGTTGGGTGATGTCAAGTGATTTTGAAACATGACATCTTCAAGCTACTCCCCTTCACCTTTACCAGTGAATATGTTCATATTCGTTTTGTTCATATTACATTTTGAATTGTATATACACATTATTCGAATTAAATTAATTTGACAGACAGCATTCTGTCAACATCATTGGTCAACATCAGACAGCTGATGTTGACCAAGCTAGCGCCAACCAACGTAACCAGAGCTGCCAACTCTCAAGCATTCACCGTGAGACACACGCAATTGACTCTTTTCACACGCTTTCAAAAACTTGACCGCTCTGAATATAGTGAGTGAGTGCGCGGCCGTCTCTCTCTCTCTCTCTCTCTCTCTCTCTCTCTCTCTCTCTCTCTCTCTCTCTCTCGGGTTCATTATCATCGAAGACATTTCAAGCTTCTTAGGTAATGTTACATTTTAGCATCAGCTTGGTAGAGACGGGCTTTGGTAGATAACAGGTGAAAACCGGATCGGATCTGTGGGTAAGTTATAGCTAGCTTACTATCAAACGCAGCTACGGTTAGCCATCGCTAACATTAGCACGGTTATTGAACAGCCTTCGATACATTTCTATGTTATAACTTCCCGAAAAAAATACGCAAACATATAAAACAAACTTCTAGCGAAATACTAACAGCATCTTACTTACCAATCCAAAAGAAATGTTGCAAGTTCGGAGTCGAAGCTCATTTCTTTCAAGTCCATCAGTTGTCTCCAGCGATGGAAAGCAGTGCCGATATTTACTCTGTTTCGGCTCCTTTTCTTATCAGATTTGATTTGTGATTCCGAGCGCGGTTGCTTGACATCAGCTTCAAGTACGCCCACAAGCCGTGCGAGTTATTCGTGTATTGCAGGTTGGCTGGTGGTTATGTTGCCCGCATACCGCCTCCCATGGCCGAAACTGGTATTACGACACCTGTCGGGCCGTGGCTAGTAATGCTAATGCTAATTAAGGTTGATATCTCTGCAGCACTATAACTTGACATTTTTTAAATGACATCATCGCCCTTATTTCTTCTCATTCTTTTGATGCGTGTAGGTCATTTTTTGGATATTTTTACCTCAATTTTTACACATGGCACCTATAATGAGACGTTGTATTCAAACATTTTCTCGGTTCTTAGAAAATAAATGCCTTTCTGATTGATATGTGATGGGAAAAGGAGTAGAACAAGTTTGGTAAAGAGTGGTCTTGATCTCGGGTCGATCGTGTCAAAATCAATCATCACATCTTTTATCCGCTGCCGTACTACAGATAAAAGGGAATATTTTGCTGTGCTGTTTATCGGAGCCAGGCGTTGGTGGGCGGAGTTAATGTAAATAGTCTTTGCCAACAAATTATATGCTATTTATATATTCAGCATATATTCAAATTTCAGCCAATGTAGCAGGTAATCCGGGCATTCCGTGCATACAGAACATTCCATGCATGCAGAACATTCACTTACTACTCACTGTATACACGCAGAATACTGCAATATAGTAGGAGTTGTATGGTAGTGTGCCATTCTGAACACAGCTACTGTACTGATTTCAGTGTACTTCAGTTATATTTAGCAGATTCTGGTAAATATAGTAAGTTTTCTAGGTATTTCACGCATACAGAAAATTTGCACACTATGCACAGCATACATACTGGATACTGCAGAAATAGTAAGATAGTATGGCATTTCGAACACAGCATGTGTTGCAATCAAAAATTACAGGTGCATTTTGGGATGACATCTTATTCTTGTTCTCAAATTATTTATTATTGACCAAAATATATAGCGAGACAGAATAGTTTAATTCATAAAAATCATAGGGATGCCTAAATTTTATATGCATAAATTTACATTTCAGTTGCTGCGAGGGGCCCCATATTTCACTTTCTTCACAAATTCAATAAACATTTAACTTTTTCAGTTCATGTGAATAAGCCTTACACATTTTCAGTAAAAATTGTTCAAGTTGTCTGTCTATTATTGACAGACTCTCAGTTTTCTGCTGCTTTAGCTATGGCACTGAAAAAGATGTAATTTATCTTCACCCATCTTACATACAGGTCCTTTTAAAAAAATTAGCATATTGTGATAAAAGTTCATTATTTTCCATAATGTAATGATAAAATTAAACTTTCATATATTTTAGATTCATTGCACACCAACCGAAATATTTCAGGTCTTTTATTGTTTTAATACTGATGATTTTGGCATACAGCTCATGAAAACCCAAAATTCCTATCTCAAAAAATTAGCATATTTCATCCGACCAGTAAAAGAAAAGTGTTTTTAATACAAAAAAAAAGTCAACCTTCAAATAATTATGTTCAGTTATGCACTCAATACTTGGTCGGGAATCCTTTTGGCAGAAGAAATGACTGCTTCAATGCGGCGTGGCATGGAGGCAATCAGCCTGTGGCACTGCTGAGGTGTTATGGAGGCCCAGGATGCTTCGATAGCGGCCTTAAGCTCATCCAGAGTGTTGGGTCTTGCGTCTCTCAACTTTCTCTTCACAATATCCCACAGAATCTCTATGGGGTTCAGGTCAGGAGAGTTGGCAGGCCAATTGAGCACAGTAATACCATGGTCAGTAAACCATTTACTAGTGGTTTTGGCACTGTGAGCAGGTGCCAGGTCGTGCTGAAAAACGAAATCTTCATCTCCATAAAGCTTTTCAGCAGATGGAAGCAATGCTCCAAAATCTCCTGATAGCTAGCTGCATCGACCCTGCCCTTGATAAAACGCAGTGGACCAACACCAGCAGCTGACATGGCACCCCAGACCATCACTGACTGTGGGTACTTGACACTGGACTTCAGGCATTTTGGCATTTCCTTCTCCCCAGTCTTCCTCCAGACTCTGGCACCTTGATTTCCGAATGACATGCAAAATATGCTTTCATCCGAAAAAAGTACTTTGGACCACTGAGCAACAGTCCAGTGCTGCTTCTCTGTAGCCCAGGTCAGGCGCTTCGGCCGCTGTTTCTGGTTCAAAAGCACACGCCTGTGCACGGTGGCTCTGGATGTTTCTACTCCAGACTCAGTCCGCTGCTTCCGCAGGTCCCCCAACGTCTGGAATCGGTCCTTCTCCACAATCTTCCTCAGGGTCCAGTCACCTCTTCTCGTTGTGCAGCGTTTTTTGCCACACTTTTTCCTTCCCACTGAGGTGCCTTGATACAGCACTCTGGGAATAGCCTATTCATTCAGAAATTTCTTTCTGTGTCTTACCCGCTCGCTTGAGGGTGTCAGTGATGGCCTTCTGGACAGCAGTCAGGTCGGCAGTCTTACCCATGATTGCGGTTTTGAGTAATGAACCAGGCTGGGAGTTTTTTTAAAAGCCTCAGGAATCTTTTGCAGGTGTTTAGAGTTAATTAGTTGATTCAGATGATTAGGTTAATAGCTCATTTAGAGAACCTTTTCATGATATGCTAATTTTTTGAGATAGGAATTTTGAGTTTTCATGAGCTGTATGCCAAAATCATCAGTATTAAAACAATAAAAGACCTGAAATATTTCAGTTGGTGTGCAATGAATCTAAAATATATGAAAGTATAATTTTATCATTACATTATGGAAAATAATGAACTTTTATCACAATATGCTAATTTTTTGAGAAGGACCTGTACAAACCAGCTCACATTTCAGAGTATTCATTCTTTGACTAATGTAGTTGCAAACCTGTACTCATTTCTTTCTTCTGCAGACAAAACCCAACATTTAAGAATGTTGGATTCCAAAAAATATTGAAACTGACTGTCCTTTTTAAATGTCTCTATGCTCCACAGAAGAAAGAAATGGATACAGCAGGGGTTTTCAACTCTGGCCCTAAAGGTCCACTTTCCCCTGGCATACAGGCATCTAGCAACACGAGTAGACAACAAATGAATTTTGTGAGAGAGCTAAACAGTCTGGGGTTGGTGAAAAAAAAGCAGACAGAAATCCAAAAAAAATAAAATCGAAATTTTATTGAACTGACAGCAAACACACAGCTGATTAAGTGGGAAGACAGCAATTATGCATCTGCAATGGTGACCTCCACCTCAACACCAGGCTCAATGCTGATGCTGGTGATCTGCTTGACAATCTCTGATGGACTGTGTAGATCAATGAGACGCTTGTGAATCCGCATCTGGAATCTGTCCCAGGTCTTGGAACCTTCACCACATGGAGTCTTGCGAGTAGTGATACGCAGAGTCTTGACAGGGAGAGAGAATAAGAAAATGGAACCAAATTTAGGATGACAGTCTGATAACAAACATCTTAAACTACTGGGACATTCTTTTGGCAAATGTCTGTCTGAGAATGATATTTAATTGAAGTCCTTTGAAACTTCCATTGATTAGAACAGTTTAAATATGAGAAAATCAAGAAAGTCAAAACTGGTACTCACCTTGGTAGGCATACGCACAGGTCCCTTCACCTTCAGACTCTTCTCCTTGGCACCTCGGATCAAATCAGCACACACTAAAGAGAAAAAATGTTTAATGACAACATGCCTGACCTATTCAGAATCAGTTTTGTGAAAAAAAAGGCTCAGAATAGCGTATGATATAGCTCATGTTTATGTCATATATATTATTATCCTCATTGCCATCAATTTAGTACCGCTAGAGTGCTGGGGTGCAACAAGCATACCTTTTTCCAGAGATTTGACATTGCGGCTGGTCAGAGTGATGCGGATTCGGTGGATTGCCACCTCGGCCTCAACAGGAGCCTTACCAGTGTCTTTGAATGCCTGCAAAACATGCATGTACTGTAAATAAACTTTTTAAACTCTGCAAAACTGCAACTGACCTATCGGTAAGCCCCGCCCCCCTTAGTTACTGTTGTGAACTTGCACAAACGGAGTTGCTAACTGTCTTACAATGACAGCTGTCAGTGTGAAAACCTCGTCACAATATGTTTTTGAACAATTTTGGACACCGAAGGACCACCATTCAAGTGGGACTTAAATATGCCATGGAGGGATATAAAAGATTTTAAAATAAATATTGTGGGTATTAATTTGGAAGCAAGGGTTTACAGATCACGTCAGAACATTCTGCTTGAGCAGAGGAAAATTGTTAGTTTAATGAGAGTATGACAACCAGAAAACAATTTTTTTTGTCTCCATTGGGATTGGGGGTAAATGCTTTGGGACATTTTGCTCTGTTTTGTTTGGGTTTAGGAAAGAATAAAATATATTCCATTGCCTATCCTCTCAGGATACCTGGAATCAGTGTTACAAGTACCCCAGGCACATTGTTTTTCCATTTTTGAAGCATAAATCCCATCAAAATGATGCAAGCTTAGGATCTTCCAATGTTTCTCTATGGCGGTGACACCTACAGGTGTCCGAGCTCCGCTCCCTGTGCAACTGATACTCAACTGCCACTGGCTCATCTGCGTTTGAGGTGAGGGGCTTACCGATAGGTCAATTCTGATACTCACTAAACCAGGGGTGTCCAAACTCGTTCCTGAAGGTCCGGTGTCCTGCAGAGTTTAGCTCCAACCCTAATTAAACACATCTGAACCAGCTAATCAAGCTCTTACTAGGCATACTAGAAACATCCAGTTAGGTGTTTTGAGACAAGTTGGAGCTAAACTCTGCAGGACACTGGCCCTCCAGGACCAAGTTTGGACACCCCTGCACTAAATACTTGCTCTTTTCTCCTTAAATCATCTCAGAGGACTGACAAACCCACTTAACTTAAACAGATCAAACTAGGCAAGTCAGTAATTCAGGCAAGCAGGGAGGGGGGGTCTTCATTCATATATAAAACCTTTAATTATAAACAAGCCAAATATGTGACTCTTACTTTGAAAGGTCTATGCTCCACTACTGTTTAAAAAAAAAATAATTAATAAACCTTTATCTGGCAATGTTATTACTATGAGTATACAAACACTTTTTTGCTTTACGACTCCCAGTTGCTCATTCAAAAAGACGGGAGATAAAATCTATACTTTTAAAACCATATAAAACACAAAGTAAACATTGTCATAACCAGGGTATGTACAGACACGGTGAAATTAAATTCCAGGACTTTCAAGACTTTTCAAGCACTACTTTTTTGGTTTTCAAGGACTAAAATCAGAGATCTCACTTATCAAACAATATTGTTATCTTTCAAATTCGAATAAACTAATAAAACAAAATGGCACGAATAAAGTGCAGCACAAAAGGCACTATGGCAACTTTAACATTTGGCAAAATTATCGCTTTCCTTATTCAAACTGATTTTTTTTTTCCATGAATATGATTGACCTGAAGAATGAAAGCTGTGGGAAATGATGATGAGCTATATCACCACTAGGGTGTGTGACAATACACTTAGCTCACGAGATATACAGATACATGGTTCACTAGAATGAAACAATATTTTAGTACTATTTTTAAGATTTTTTTTTTTTTAATCACAAATCAAAACAATGCAGTTGTATTTTGAAATATTTTAACTAATCTAGGGCTGCAGTTAATGATTAATTTGGTAATCAAGTAATTTGCTGATTATTTTAATTTAGTATTCTGATATTTGTTTAATACAAATAGACCTAAGAGAAAATTGAAAAAAAAAAAAATTACTATTTATATATAAACTAACGATGAGGCAATAATTAGTTCAAAGTATCAAAACCAAGCAATTACATGGTTTTATTGAACACCACTGTTAAAATAATGTAATATTCCTATACATAATATGAACATAAGCAGCTTAGGTTTATTATGTATTAGAACAAGCAACGGCCTGGCCATTATTCACTTTACAGCGTGATTTTAAGGACGTTTAAATCTATGTAATTTTAATATTTGGCAACATGCAACTCAGAGCGAGGGTTTGAACTTTTATTTTGAAATCGCGATTTACAACATACCACATTCTTAGAAATATGTTGACGAATTCTCCTGTGTTGGCATAGGTTTATACATGATTGCATCGTTGATTTTGCTTAATTGTTTTATCGAGGAAAAACCAACACTTATTTCCTATATACTGCCCTTTAAAAATTCAAGTAACGTTACCTTCTCAAAAATATGGCTGTTTTCAAGGGGTTTCCAGGACTTAAATTTGTAAAATTTTCGCACCTTGTACGAACCCTACATAACTTATCAACGGAAGATCATAAGCACTAAATAAAATGGTATTCACTGATTTGCGAACATGCTCAAAGTGTAGTGTGACCACGGCTTAAGCCTGCAAAACATGCATTAGCGCGACATCAATTCTGAAACACGCTCATGTTTAACACCTCAATACAGACTCAAAATACAACAAAGACTGCTTCTCTGTGTTAATACGATATTAGTAAAACCTCAATTTACCATGGTTACTAGTTCCTGACCGACTTAATCGTGGAAATGGTTGAAACGCGAACAGCGGTGAGTCAGGAAGAGCACAACACGACCTGGATCCGGTCCTTCACGAAAAGAAGGCTTAAAGGCCTGCTCGTTCATTTATAAGAAGCATCCGGGTACCGTGTGACAACAACACCGCGTCAACACTTCCGCCGGAACGAAAAGCATTTTGCTGGATTTTTTTAGCCGATCACTGGGGATAATGGCTAATACAACGAATAAATCAACATGGATTTAATAAATATGAATAATAAATCTTGAAAATTTTATTCATAAAACAAAAGACAAAATATGTTTTGTTTTAATTGATAATTAAAATGTTGTTTATCCCCAACAATTTCCACAATAAATTTCCAATCTTAATAAAAAAGAAAAGAAAAAAAAAGAAAAGAAAAGAAAAGAAAAGAAAAGAAAAGATGCATTGACAAAAACATTCAGACCTTTAACTTGTACTTTTTGGGGATGATGCAAAAAGCTTTGCTAATACTTGTGTATGTCAATTAAAAAAATTCATTTTTCTTCGTCTTTTCTTTTTACTTATATTTTCAAAGTTAACAACAAAAAAGTTTTTTTTCAAGCAAGGTAAGAATGTGAGAAAGGTAAAAGGTTCTGGAAAAAAATTGCAAGTGTGTGTTCTGGTTCCTTACGTTACAGGACCAAATATCCCCACAATTACAGTAATACCAGTAAATGCTGACTTTGTGGGGACATTTGTTTGGCCCTCGTGGAAAACAAGCTTATAAATCATACATACAAATATATATATACTGTATATATATATATATATATAAATGTTTTGTGTGAGGGGTAGGTTTAAGGGGTAAGGGGATAGAAAATAAAAAGCATTATGTTTATGGCACATCCCCATAAAAATGGAAACCAGTCTGTGTGCGTTTGTGTGTGTGTGTGCACGCATGTGCATTTACACAAACACAGAAGACACAAACTCCTAGTAGAGTGAGTTTCTTGTGTTTATTGATCACTCATTACTGTGGACAGTATTAACACTGGACCAAATCTCTCCTCTCCTCACATAGCAGCAAAGGTCGTCTGAACATACACAGAAACACACATTTTTTCATCAGAAACATGCACAACTGCCTACAGCCTGCCTTCCTTAACACACATCTGACTCAGCTAGTCAGTGAATAAATAACTTTCTCTTTGGATGATGTTCTCAGTAGGAGACAAATTAATTGTCAGCTGTGGCAGCAGGCTCACATGACGGAGACAAATGCATAACACACATTCAAACACAAGGATATATAGGATTCTGTCTGTCTTAGGCTATACATGTACAACAGTAGTTTGTAAAATACATTAAAGTAAAATATACATGATTAGCAATAGCAGGCCATTAACACAGAATGGCATTAAAACAAAGAACACAATGACACACATAATTATGGCTGGAATGCTGTCTTTTTCATCTATCCATTTCATCTATCTTGGATCAATTGTCAGTACCTCCACGGCCTTCCCCATGCTGTGTAGACATCCATCCTCTAAATGGTTTGTGTCATATGGACCATATTACAAACATGTTAGCATTATGGCTCACATAACCCCCGACACACACACACACACACACACACACACACACACACACACACACACACACACACACACACACACACACACACACAAACACTAAAACACAGCTTGAAATGTTGGGTGGAGGGAGGGGTGAGGAGGGAAAGTCAGTTGCACCACCAGGGGCTATACACTGTCCATTAGCAGCATTATCCATCAGATTTATTGCAGGAGTGTTGCTCACACACTTTGTGTTGTGATTGTACCATTGACAATGAACAGGAGAGTTTGTGGCTCCCAATGATAACAATATAAGTCCATGATTCAGCAGCAATATAAATGAATGACATAACTCATTCAGATGACCTCATGGAAGTGGGCCACCTAGATCAACACAATTTTGTCAATACTGAAGCTATCAGAAACCTTAAATGTAAGTACTTGCTAAAGGAATCTAGCTAGAATTGATCTTTTTTCTTTGTTTGGCTGAAGCCTCAATTGAGACACTGATAATTAGGTATTTTGTGCAATAAAGCAAAACAACAATAACAAAGAGACTGTATTAAGTGTACCTGTAAAAAAAAATCACACATATAGCATTGTGTATGCATGCTTAAAATCTTCTAAAAGCTACTTATCTATACTATAATATTTATTTTCACAAAAAAAAAAAAAAAAAAAAAAAAACACAGGCATATTATTTTTCTAAAAGTGCTATCATGAAATATATGCCCCAAATGGAGGTTCTCTGAATGTTTAAGCTTTTAACAACCTTCAGCTTCCGAGGAAGTATATCAAAACCCACCAAACACACATTTAGTCAACAACCTATAGACACACACACATCCGTCTCAAGATGTCTATAGAGAAAGATGCATTCAAACTGACAGCAGTTACATTGTTGGAGATCAACAACTTGCTGTACTGTGGGTTACTAGCAGGCATTCCTACTAAACTTCTTTATCCAGCGACAGATCATATGAGTGATCTCATCATTTATGTTCAGACTCCCTTTAGTAACCAACACATTGCTTAACTGGCCATTTGCATAAAGCTGAGGTCACTTGTGTCACCTCAAATTGCCAACTCTAATTGAAATGGCAAATCTTTGCTTTGTAAATCACTGTCAGTGTGAATAACCTTTATGTTCAATACAAACTTAAATAGATTTGATACCGAGATCAACTACATCCTCAGCTTATATTCAGGTAAACTGTAGAGAAGTCAGTATAATTACACACTCTGTCACAGACTGCATTTTGTCTTTTGGAGTTACATAAGCTGTGAGCTTAAACCGAGACAGCAAAAACTGATATGAATGTTTCTTTCATCGTCAGCTTTGATCAGTGCAATAGCCAGCATTCTGGTGGATGAGGTTGAATGAAGTAAGAGAGAAAAAGGATGTGAGCGTGTGTGTGAGAGAAAGAGTCTTCATCTTTCTTTCCCTTTGTTGATGTGAATTGTGAAGCATTCCTTCACTAGTATCCTTTGAGGCCCTTACAACGAGCAGCAGCATGATGGTAAAAAGCCATCAGAAAAAAAAATTATAATAATAATAATAAAAATGAAGAGATGAACCTTCTTTTTTTTTTAGATATGAATGTTTTGGATTCCTTTGGCTGTAAATAGTTGTGACAGAATATTAAAACAGTGGTAGTTCAGTACCCAACAGTTTATGAACCATACATTAAACCACGAGATGGAAACAACATTAGACAAAATATCTTTTAGCTTTACAGGAACTTCAACACAACTAGAAGTCTAAAGTGTTAATGAGTTAAAAGTGTTAATCTCTCTCTCTATCAGCATTTTGAGAGCGAAACTTCACTGCACACTGAGCTCTGCTCTTATAAATCATATAACCATGTATTTAATGTTCAGTAATATTTGTCAGGTGATTGGCATGCTCCATTGTTAAAATGATTGCTCAAACACCTCTAGATGGAAAATAAAACGAGTATTGCCATTTCAACCTCTTGAATGACCAAAGGTGTGATACTGTCCTCAAGACTTCCCTTAAAAATGTGGTACTTGATGCTTGAGGAAGCAGACTGCTGCCTTGCCTAGATTTGAGACTCTATGCTTGTATGAATTTGATTAAGGGCTAAGTTGATAATAAACAAAAGAGTGTTTTAATAAGTGCTACAAAAATTGTAAGTGTGTGAATGTATTTGGGTTACTGGAAGGCTTGGTGGAAGCGAGGCAGGGTGGTGGTTGTATTCAGAGATGTTGGATGTGTATAACTCGGTGTGAGTGCATTGGTTTGTGACAGTGTGTGTGAATGTGTGATTGTGTGAAGGAGTCTAAGAGGCTCTGGTGTGTCTTGCATGGAAGAGGTCAGTAGCCCCTCCTCCTGGCTGTAAGCCACTCCCAAAGTAGGCCCTGCCCCTGGGTTGTAAGGCAGAAAATTAAACAGTGGAGACAGGAAGTCCAGGGACGATGTCGTCTCTCCAGTCACCATTGTAGAAGCACTCAGTTTGGCTGTATCTTCAGCCTGTAGCTCTAGGAGATAACTTTCAAGCTCCGCCCTCAGTGGCGGTGGTGGCGAGTAAGAAGCATGACCTATTGGATACCTTAGAGAGAGAGGCCCAGATGTTGGCGAGGATTGTGACTCCATCAAATCTACAGGCTCTGCCTTAACACTCAGCAGCTCATGAGCGTGGCTTTTCTTAACATGGCGGGTAAGATGGTCCTTACGGCCAAATCGTTGTGCGCAGTACTGGCAGAGGAAGTCCTTTCGTCCTGTATGCACAACCAAGTGGCGTCGCACATCCTTACGGGTGTAAAAACACCTTTCGCAGTGCTCACACTGATGACGTTTTTCCTTAGTTGTGGTAGCGCTTTTCCCTGCATGGCCACGGAGGTGCTCCAACAGTAGGGGAGTGCTTGGATATGACTGCAGACACACCTGACAGGTGAGGTCTCCACGGTGTGCGGCGTGAAGGGCTTGGTGCCTTCGAAAGCCTAGTTTGGTATTGTAGCTCTTGCCGCATTCTGTGCAGCTGAAAGCCTCCTTGTTGGGGTCGTGTGTTTGGAGGTGGTTCTTCAGGTGATCTTTACGGTGGAACATCTTCTCGCAGTAGCTGCACTTGTGTGTCTTTTCTGGTGAGTGTGTGGCCATGTGCCTATGGACACAAATATGAATTAGTGTACATTGATCATATAAGAAACTGTTAATGTCCAAATGTCATAAAGCAAAATTGAGTATAGGTGGTCTTGCTTAATAAGATTTCACTAAGTTACGGGACCAACATTCTTATCAATCAATCAATCAATCAATCAATCAATCAATCAATCAATCAATCAATCAATCGGATTTTACGTTTTTAGCTTGGGTTGGGATTGCAGTTTGGGGCTTTAACATTCCTTTTAATCAATTATTACCTTCTGATATTAGGTGTAGATTGGGATTAGAGCTCCAACAATTTAATATTCTGATTTCCCGCTGAATTTTATGGTAGTTAAAGGGATAGTTTACCCACAAGTTTCGACCCCATTTAGTTTCAGAATTATCTCATTTTGTGTTCTGCAGAAGAAGGAAATACAGGTTTGAAACAACAAGAGGGTGCGTAAATGAGAGAATTTTTTAAGTGATCAATCCTTTTAATGGTTAAGATTAAGATGTAGGTAGGAGTATTGGAGTATTGGAGTATTGGCTGATACCCATACTGATCCGATATCAGCAGTTTTTTTTTAATCAATGTAGAATTTCTATACCTCGGTGTGTTGACTTGCTCATCACTCTTTTGTGTGTTAAACAATCTACTAAATACAGACAATTTTATTATAAAAATAAAAAATCGTACATCACTCCACATAGAAAAGTTTATTGAGCTTTTTTTTTTAACAGTTTTAAATTTCAGTTACTATAGGTGTGAAGAATAAGTCATAGTGCTCTCTACTCCAACTAACAGACACCCATTAGAAAGTAACATGATTTAGTACAGCACTAAATTCCAGCAAGATAAAGTAATTTTATGCAAAACCACTGATCTTTAACTACAGATCAAGTATAATAATAGGAACATTGAATCATCTTGGAGAAAGTTTCATCATCTTGACTGCCATAACTGAACACAACAAGCATTTTGAATGCTAAATGGAGGATGACAGACGCAGAATAGTATATGCACAAAATCGGATTTGGATCGTCTCATCTGACTTATACCCGATCCGGTAGAAAATGGCAGTATAGGACTGATACCGATACTGTACCAGATCAGCGCATCCCTTTTGTTCTAAGACCATTCATCTAAGAACACCCTATTTTTCAAAATCACAATTACCATATGATTTCAGACCACTTACTTATTTGCAAATTTTGACTGAGACAGAAACAGTGAGTTTGCAACAGAGACATTTGATGGCAATGGAATCGTTTGTGAAAGTGTAAGTACCTACCGTAAGAGTTTATACTTGGAGACGAAGGCCTTGGTGCAGTCAGTGTGTGTGCAGTGATACGGCCTTTCCCCTGTGTGGGAGTACGAGTGTACCTTCAGCTTCTCCAAGCTATTGAAGGCCTTCTCACACAACTGACAGGAGAAGTTCTTCCTCACTTTCTCCTCTACTCTCCTCTTCCTCACTCGACAGTGTTCTGCCATGGTGGGGCAGTCGTTTGGAGATAACGTTGCCATGGCAACTTAGTGACAGCAAGCCATGTAGTGGACACAAGTGATATGTCCCAGCACAGAGAGAGTGTGACAGCCCAAATCTTCAACACAGCGGAGACACAAGGCCCTAAGAAAAAGACAGCAAACAGTAAATTAACTAGATGAATGAACTGAATACTTTTTTATGTATTACTGTGTCAAAAAAAAAACAACAACTTTGAAATAATAAATGACTGTTTTCAAATCTGTAATCGATTACAAATTTCTGTTTTAAAATTTGTATTTAAAATTTCCTCAGTTGTATAACCTGGAGGTACTCCGAGTACCAATGATGGTATTCATACCACACTTTGAGAACACTAGACTAGACAGTGGCAACAGGATACAGAAATCTGTATCCAGACCAAATGAGCTAAAACATTACTAAGTAATAAAATATTTACTTTCTTTTAATAAAATACTTTAATTTACTGCCATGCCATCATATGCAGTGTCACACAGAAGCCACTTTGTAGGTTGATTTAATTGTATTACTGTGGCAACATTAAAAACTGTGTAAACACAGTGGCACCCTGCATAAATATAAAATATAGAAAACATGCAATAAATGCAAAAGTATCAGCATACAAAACTAACGGGATATGCAGATTGTATAAGAATTGTGTAGAGGAAAGGGCAAGTTTCTCTAAACATATTCAAAACACAGGAGTGCAGACTCTGAACTTTAGTAAAACTTTTTTAATAACTTCAGCTGCTCATCTTTACTTTGTGTTTTGCATTGATATCCACTTGCCGTCCTATTTTCAAAAACTATACCTAGGAAGGTATGCTTGCATTTACTCTGCCAACATCACTTCTTTACTGGTCTCTCTTTCACTTTTTTTTTTTTTTAATTTATCTCACAAACTCACAAAAGTTCAACCAGCTATGTATCCTACGCTTTTTCAATGCTATACAAACCCCTCACATCATTCCATGTGTGTTTTGCTAAACTATTACAGTGGAGCATTTGTAATGAAAAGATAAAAAGAGGAAGTGTGCAAATTTAAAGCTAAGAGGTTTTCATTAAACACAATTGTTATTTCAGTTAAGTTAAAATTCAAGTTTTCTCTCACATTAATTTCTCACATTTTTCCATACTAATGTTCCATACTGGATGGATTAAAAGCTACAATCCAACAACTCTCTAAACATTAAATAAATAAATACATACATACATACTGTACATGCATTCTTTAAAAAAAATAAAATAGATCAAGTGAAATCAGTTAACTTATTTTTCTATGCCTCTACATCTTGTATGGTTTATTAAATTCAGACTAGTTCAGTCTTGAATAATAATAATAATAATAATAAAAGAAGAAAATTAAACAAATATGGTTTAAGATTAAACAAAATCTTAACAAGAAAAAAAAAACATATATTGTAATTTAAGTCTCCTTGGCAAGACATACTGTATTACTAATGTTTGCAGAGTTTCATCAGTTACATAAGCTCCTACAAATAATTTAATGCAAGAGAGCATTTAGGCCTACTTGGTAAAATTTTTTACAATTTCAAGCCTATACAGTCAAAATTACAAAAAACAAATAAAACGTAGTTAAAAAAAAAAAAAAAAAAAAAAAAAAAAAAAAAACAACATATTCTACTCGGATGAAATAAGCTTTATTAATTTACACTTAATTTAATACATAATACAATAAATTTGGGAAACACTTATCCAAAGCGACTTATATTGCATTTAAGGCACACATTTATCTAAAGTTTCTAGATTTCCCTAGGAATCAAATGATTGTCACAGCTGTTGCTAGCTGTGTTTGAGCTCCAGGAAGGCAACAAAACTACAAAGAAAAAAAAAAAAAAAACATAGAAGCTTCCCGTGAACTGCATGGATCAGTTTCGCAGAAAAATGTTTAAATTATAGTTATTCATATTTCAAAATCGTATTGCACAATTCTCGCTGCACCAAATCTTACTTTACAATTCCATTACGCAGTCCAACTATTATTTCAGCTTTTTGACTACCGAAATAAATTATGAGGTCTAAATATTCTATGACAGTTCCTGCTAGAATGCTAAATCTTTGGCTTTTTTTTCTGCAAAACTGATTCATGCAGTTCAGACTATTAATATAGGGGGCTACATTACATGGGAAGGTTTGACGTTTTTTGGAACTTTTGAAGGACTCCGAACTTTGAACACATTCACATTCACAACAACTGCGCGGTAAACCCGATGACCCCCTTCAGCTGAAAGTCTATTTAAAAAAAAAAAAAAAAGAACATCCAGGAGCAACAGAGGTGCTTCATACCCCAGATGGGAAACCTCCACCGCATCTGGCCATATGCCATGTAGGCTACATGTTTATAAACCCTTCTATTTCTAATTTCAAACAAACAAACACACACGTATGCTACCACTGATTTTAACAGCTCTACAAAGTATTTTGCGCACGATGTCGCTGATGCTCTTCACATGCATAAGTTTCATGTGAAACTATCTGATTGCAATAAATATATTTAAGAAATATAAGCTGGCATTCTACAGAAACACATAGGACACCCCGTGTCGTATCAACCAACAACTTTGATATTATTACTGACTTATCGGTAAAAAAGAAAAGAAAAAAGAAAAGAAAAGAAAAAAAAACTGACTTATCGGTGTCAAGAGTAAAATCAAACTATTACTAGCATCATTAAAGTATTCTGTCCTCTAAGATTTAAGATCCAATGGCCCTTCACCAATCACTCATCCTGATCCTAATTGAGACTTTCTCTCGGAGTAGAATGAACATCGAAGAGCAATGCTCAGCATCTCCTAATTAGTCCCCCGAATTCTCCCACCATTTTGGTTGTTTTCGACATTGGCATGCAGCTTTCTCCTCTTATAATGACCCACAGTGCAACTTTGTATAGGCTAATTTACTGACACCCATAATATAGGCTAGTCACCGACTGTGACTCCCAGACAGCTAACTTTAAAATGTGCCAAATTGAAACAGAATTATGCTGCTTATTTATTACATTTTGAGTTTAAATGTGATTAAAACATGGAAAGGTGCTTCTGTCACAAACTCCGTGTTTGCGTTCGTTTCGCGTGCATGTTTGTGTCAAAATATTCGCACCATGCATGCAGCCTGCATTTTCTTAAGATTTAAATATGCATGCATTTTTCTGCGACTATCCCCGTAGCCATGTCGCTACTGTATATTCAGAGAAAATCTCAAAACAAGTTTTTCAAAAACTTTTTTTCAACTTTTTACAACTTCACGCGTTTCAATGTTTATTGACATTCGTCCGAGCGCAACCTGACTTGACAGAAACAAATAACAGAATTATGGTAGACTTTCTATATAACACAGTCTTTGGCAGCTTTTCTCTCAAGTTCCAAACTGGGCGCTGATTAACACAAAACTTTTTTTCTCTAGCTCACCCCTCTCTCATAATTTGAATAACCCCGATATTTTAATTAAAGAACGTCGTTACAATTTTCCAAATACGCATAAAACTCACCGTGAGAGCGTTAACATCCTTTCTATGGTATTTTTCTTGACCTTCAACTATTTTCCGGATTTTTAATAATTTTTTTCTCATATTTTTTGCTGGACGCGGCGGGCCTAAAAATTGTTTGCTTTCCCCTCTTTCCAGCAGCCATTGTGTATGCGCTGCGATGCAACCAAACCAAGATTTGGCCACGCCCACCACGAAACCCTCCTTCCTCGCTCTTATGATTTGTGTAATAAACTGTCATTTTCAGATTTCACTGCCACTGACTTTCCCTTTCAGAAAATCTAACATTAAGCACTCGTCGGTAATACTGTCAATTGGTACGACTTCGTTTAATTTCGGTTTAGTAAATGGGAGGGTAAAACAGTTATCACCCTTGTTCCATTGGCTGAAAGAGGTGACAATTCCTGCAACCGTTACCGGTGACGATTTCCAACTTGCTGTTTGATTGGCCATCGTTGCCTGTCAATCACCTACAAATACGTTATGCTTAGCTGTGTTGTTATGGTTGTGACATAAGTTCTGTTTTTACGTGACGAGAGAAGGTTGGGTGTTCATGTGCGACACGTAAATTGTAAGTAGCCTTCTTGCAACATTAAACTTATTGTTCAGTGGCAAACACAGCTTATTTGTGTTTTGCTATTAAACGTGTTTTGCCTTTTTATTGTAATTTGCTGATATAATTTGTAGAAGTATTACGTCGCATTACTCGACTGGGTTACAGCCACCGGTCTTCTCTCCACTAAACTGAATGAGTGAGATTAACGTTCATTTTCGATGCTGACTCATGACTCGAGGTTTATTTTGAAGCGAGTTAAGGTACGAGTCGTACGACTAAATGCTCGTTGTGGTTTTTAATTCGTATTTGAGGCGTTTCGCGTGCAGCAGCCTCGCAACTGATTAACTGAACCAGTAAAGTTAGGTCTGACAAAGGTCGTGAAGATCAGAATTCATTTTTGTATAATGCGATAAGTGTCTAAGTTATATTAGCTAAGAGATCACTAGAAGTATTACTGCCATTTAAATTGAGTTATTACTGAGAGAGTTCTACATCATGTCATATTTAGTTTAGTTGGTATATATATATATATATATATATATATATATATATATACCACGTTTTATCTAGACTCTGGAGCATGGTATCCCTTGAGGAAAAAAAGGAAAAGAAAAAAGAAATCAAACAAACAAATATTTAATTAAATTTATTGTAAAATTGCTCTGTTTTGTTTTAGCATCAAGATAATATTATTGATATTTTAAATTCATTTCTTTTTGTACATTTTAATTTAATTCATTTTATTTACATTTTTTTTAAAATCAAGTTTTAGTTATTTTAGTATGTCAAGTGTTTATTTGCTCATTCAAGTAACACAATTCTGGGAGGGGTTTAAACCTTACTAACCCTTAATACTATACTGTTGAACACTCATTTTTGTTTCAGTATCAGCTACAACACCTCCTATTTAATGGATTTAAAAAAAAAAGAAGAAATCTTTTAGTTTTTAAAGAAATTTATATGTAGACACCATTTAAATTTGCCTACAAAACCTATTTACATGCACATAAACATAAACCTACAACATCACCAAAAATCATGCTGTCCATATCATCTTCTCCACTACATTTTTGGTTTTAATCAACACTCAGTAGTCAGCAATCATGTATTCCATATTTTGGATCTATTCAATGAATCCGCAAAACTTTTGCAAAAGCTCTGTCCTGCAGAGTTTAGCTTTAACCCTATATTAAACACACCTGGACCAGATCATCAAGGTGTTTATTACCACGCTGTGTCAGAAATCACCCTTTATACTTTTAAATTGGGCACTATTTGAGGAGACAGCAATGTGAAGTGGTGTCCGAAACCATAGTGCACTTATTCAATCCCACAGTGGACCACAACAACAAGTTTACAACCGATGTTAACCATAGCACCCATAATGCACTGTGAGGGTCATGCTGAATGAATTCCTACGTCTCGTCAGAAGATGGCATCTGCAGCTGATTCATCTATCTATCGTTTTTCAAACTGCTTGTCTAATGTGTCTAATGTAGGTACAGCGTAATATCATACAAGTATAAATTTCTTTTTAATTGATTTTAGTTTAATTAAGGTTTATACATGCTAGTTTCCATGACAGAGTTCAAGATAAATCTTTTCATTAGTGCTGGAGCTACCAGTTTGCTAAGTTTCAAATTATTAAATGGCAAGCACAAACTAGGCAAAAGTGGCTGCCCTTCCGGCGCACTGCATGTTCGCATTCGCTCACTTGTTTTCATTCACTTTTCAAGTGGACTTTATTTGTGGACTAATGAAGGGAATAGTAAATAAGGGTATAGGGGGCGACTAGAAACTTCCCAGGATAGTGTGTTGGAACTACAGGTCCTTCTCAAAAAATTAGCATATTGTGATAAAAGTTCATTATTTTCCATAATGTAATGATAAAATTAAAACTTTCATATATTTTAGATTCATTGCACACCAACTGAAATATTTCAGGTCTTTTATTGTTTTAATACTGATGATTTTGGCATACAGCTCATGAAAACCCAAAATTCCTATCTCAAAAAATTAGCATATCATGAAAAGGTTCTCTAAACGAGCTATTAACCTAATCATCTGAATCAACTAATTAACTCTAAACACCTGCAAAAGATTCCTGAGGCTTTTAAAAAACTCCCAGCCTGGTTCATTACTCAAAACCGCAATCACGGGTAAGACTGCCGACCTGACTGCTGTCCAGAAGGCCATCATTGACACCCTCAAGCGAGAGGGTAAGACACAGAAAGAAATTTCTGAACGAATAGGCTGTTCCCAGAGTGCTGTATCAAGGCACCTCAGTGGGAAGTCTGTGGGAAGGAAAAAGTGTGGCAAAAAACGCTGCACAACGAGAAGAGGTGACCGGACCCTGAGGAAGATTGTGGAGAAGGACCGATTCCAGACCTTGGGGGACCTGCAGAAGCAGTGGACTGAGTCTGGAGTAGAAACCTACAGAACCACCGTGCACAGGCATGTGCTTTTGAACCAGAAACAGCGGCAGAAGCGCCCGACCTGGGCTACAGAGAAGCAGCACTGGACTGTTGCTCAGTGGTCCAAAGTTATTTTTTTCGGATGAAAGCAAATTTTGCATGTCATTCGGAAATCAAGGTGCCAGAGTCTGGAGGAAGACTGGGGAGAAGGAAATGCCAAAATGCCTGAAGTCCAGTGTCAAGTACCCACAGTCAGTGATGGTCTGGGGTGCCATGTCAGCTGCTGATGTTGGTCCACTGTGTTTTATCAAGGGCAGGGTCAATGCAGCTAGCTATCAGGAGATTTTGGAGCACTTCATGCTTCCATCTGCTGAAAAGCTTTATGGAGATGAAGATTCGTTTTTCAGCACGACCTGGCACCTGCTCACAGTGCCAAAACCACTGGTAAATGGTTAACTGAGCATGGTATTACTGTGCTCAATTGGCCTGCCAACTCTCCTGACCTGAACCCCATAGAGAATCTGTGGGATATTGTGAAGAGAAAGTTGAGAGACGCAAGACCCAACACTCTGGATGAGCTTAAGGCCGCTATCGAAGCATCCTGGGCCTCCATAACACCTCAGCAGTGCCACAGGCTGATTGCCTCCATGCCACGCCGCATTGAAGCAGTCATTTCTGCAAAAGGATTCCCGACCAAGTATTGAGTGCATAACTGAACATAATTATTTGAAGGTTTGACTTTTTTTGTATTAAAAAACACTTTTCTTTTATTGGTCGGATGAAATATGCTAATTTTTTGAGATAGGAATTTTGGGTTTTCATGAGCTGTATGCCAAAATCATCAGTATTAAAACAATAAAAGACCTGAAATATTTCAGTTGGTGTGCAATGAATCTAAAATATATGAAAGTTTAATTTTTATCATTACATTATGGAAAATAATGAACTTTTATCACAATATGCTAATTTTTTGAGAAGGACCTGTATACTTGTTAGAACGTTGGCCCTCCCAGAGCAGGATTGGACAAAACCATGATTTTTTTTTTTTTTAATCTGTGATATTATTTATAATATGCTTATTTTTAACATTGATGCATCTTAATAATCTAGTAGTGTAACTTTTTTTTTTTCTCCATAATTGTCAACAGTATATTTTCATAAAGTGTTTCATTATCACACTCCAGTTGTTGTACTCGTTTTACTGATCTTTCATGTACTCAAAAGGAAAAACAAAAAATGCCCATCTCTTATGTAACTGGAGCTCTCTGACATTCCAGCTGTGACACAGATGCAGTTGGAGGATGGCTGGCAAATCAAGTGCATGCAAAGTTCGAAATGTGGATATCAACCCATGCATTGAGGTCAGTCAGACTTGTGCGTGGTTAAATTAATTTAATGTAAACTATATATGTTTTTACTAAATATGTTTAAAATTGATGTGCAATATTGCGTTCAGTGCTGCATAAGTGAAGAGGTAGCAATTGTATTGTAATTGTAATAAATTTTAGTTGTTTAATCAACTACAGTGCCAGTTATATCATGACATTTGTAGTAAAATGAGATTTTAAAGCTTTATTTACTCTGTTTGCATTGGTATAGGAGAGTGATGGTTCTCAAAAATGTTTGGATGCATACAACTATGATAAGAGCATGTGTTCTGCATACTTCATGAGATATAAAAACTGCAGGAAATACTGGGTAAGTATACTGAGACACTAGGACCCACAAAAAAATAAAAACTCTACTTGCTAATCTAATATTTTATAACCATGTTCTGTAGAGAAATGTACAATTATGAAACAAAAATGTATATACTAAATCTATATACTTTTAATTTATATACTTTATATAAATTTGTATACTTTCCAAATGTAGAATTCTTCTGGTATGGTTCCTTGGTATTGGAAATGGTTTAATTGTTGATGTAACAGTTGATGGTCACCATTGGAACAAGTGGAGGGTGAGTAAATGATGACAGAATTTTCGTTCTAGCCATGAACTACTCCTTTAATGACATCTTGTGCTTCAGCAAGGTATCTCTGGCTAAAACGTTAGTGAGTGCTAACGTACAAACCTAAATACTGTAGCTAACTATTCTCACATCATGTAGGTCTCACAGTGTAGGTCAAAAATACATAAACTAAAGTCTACATTTCAGCGCCTCTCCATATTAAACTGGTAAAATGTAAATTGCAGTACATGAATCCAGGAAGTTGTCATCTGTGATCGCAACGACCGTAATGAGGCTTCTCCCACTTGCATTGTGATCTCTAAACCCTCGCTTCCAAGTTAATCTTTTTACCCACCATATTTATTTTAAAATCTTTTATATATCCCTCCATGCTATATTTAAGTCCCACTTGAATGGTGGTCCTTCTGTGTCCAAAATGTATCAAAAACATCTTGGGACAAGGTTTTCACACTGACAGCTGTCATTGTTAGACAGTTAAACAACTCTGTTTGTTTGTCCGAGTAAGCAACAGTAACTAAGGGGAGTGGGGCTTACCGATAGGTCAGTTGGTTTGAATATTTTACATTTATGGTTACTCTGTTTTATGATAAACATTAAGTCCTCCCTGAATGTGTGCCCTGACCTGTCTAATTAAGTAAAAGACTCTGAGATACTTTTTTTTTTTTTTTTTTCACAAGAAAATCCCAACTGAAGCATTCTGATCTGTAGTTGTCTTAACATTTTTCACCCTTCATGAGCTTGTATCCATTATAATAATTAAATATTTGCAAAACATGGGTTGCTTCTATAATACAAGCTTTTGAATGGTTTTCAGTGGTGACCAATGCTCTTTTTCTGCATGTTGTTGTTGTTGTTGTTGTTGTTGTTGTTGTTGTTGTTGTTGTTGTTATGGCATCTACCAGCAGGGGCTGATCGGCCAAACCCTGACCTGTTGCTGTTGACTAAGATTTGCTAATTGAGAGCATTATTATTAATTAAAAATAATAATGAAATAAAATTGTATATGACCCTGAGCAGAACATGTCATATTTTGATCCACTTTACCAAAAGTAAAAAACCACAGTATAGTCTAAATCAAACAGATGTTTACCAAACTCTTTTGTTGTTTTTAGGAGGATGGGCTCCCCTGCTGAGTTTGATTCATCCCCATTTATTTCATCCCATTTCACATTCTCAGCATGGTGTGATGCTGCAGCGTAGGCGTGACGGAGTGAAGCCTGATATGCCAACCGCTCAGGAACGAGAGCAGATCAGGACAGCCCTTGGAGGGAGGCCCTACTGACTGCAGGGTAGCAGTTAAAACGTGTGTGTGTGTGTGTGTGTGTGTGTGTGTGTGTGTGTTTGTTTGGACTCAAAAGAAATTTCTTGCAGAGGAGACACATTACGAATCTATCCCTCTGGCTTTATTAAATATGTATTTCAGTCCTGCATGTGGGAAAAGAGGTTAAATGTGTACTTGCAGAATTTTAGCAATTATGTAGATGTTACAACTACTGCTGTGTTTGTATGTATAATACTGTCAATGGCAGGCTATTACAGCCAAATTTAATGAATTCAGTTGTTCAAAATAGAACACGTTTTTAATGTGTTGTGTCATGTCTGTTTTATTTGTATAGCGCTTTTCTCAATTCACATTCACATTCTATCAAAGCATATTTACAGAAATTCATAACATTAATGTTATACCTTAATGCCTAAATGTCCACATTTAGCAGATGAAAGATGGGTGATAGGAATGTTTACTTATGGTGAGGATATAAACAGTTAAGCAGTTTCTTATATAGTTTATATCGGTTTATGTGAGTGCACTGTTTGTGCATGTTGATAAATCTGGATATGATGATATGGAAATCTGTAGGGTTTGGTTAAATTTATAACAATTTGGTTTGATGACAAACAAATGTGTATTACTACCACAGTTATATGAGACATATAAACTATGGGTTTTAAAATTGTGGTCATATAACCCCACATTTAAGCAGTTTAATTAAAAGTCATTCCATAATACTTATATAAGAAGCATCATACATAATACAACATATCTTGAGCTCCCTAGTATGCAGGTCAAAGGCGATTGTGGCAAGGACTGAAAAACTCAATTTGACGTTGAATAGAAGAGAGAGAGAGAAACAACTTAGGATAAAACAGGCTGCAACAAAGGACAATTCTCCTCTGGCTGAATAGTCAAAATGTCATGTCTGTAATTAAGTATATATGTTTATTTATTTTTTACAATATTTAATTTTTTTTTATTATTATTAAATCACCTGCATTTAAAGTAGTATTCCTGTGTCGGCTGTTTTTTTTTTTTTAATATATTTTTTTATTTACTTTCTCATGATTAATTGGAATGTCACACTCTATTTAGTGTATAGCAGAACAGAGAGCCTCTTTTCATTACATAAACACAAACAAAAAAGGGTGATGATAATAATAATATTAATAAATATTATTTACTTTTATTTTACCAAGCCAAACAGAATCATGAAGGTAATCATGCTAATAGACTGCATAGAAACACTGTTGCCAACTATAGCTAAAATCTGCTCAAATGTTGATAAATCATGCTAATGAATGCATGTGACAATGTAAAGCCCACCCAATTGGCCCAACGATGGTATCCGATGGGCGGTCAAAGGTATAGTGCATGTAGGTATTTTACCTGTGTTTCTGTGAAGTTCACTTCTTTTATCAGAATTTAGTTAGTCTAATTAGTTAGTCTAGCTCTGTATTTAATCTTATAGTTTTTGTGATTGTAAAATAATAATAATAATAAAATGCTTTTTGTTATGTGCTAGCAGGGTGCAGTATTATAATCACCCTGCATCCTCTGAGTAAGGTCAGAACTGGCGAGTGTGTGTCTGTGAATTCACAAAAGGCCGGGTGAAAATAACGATCACTATTATGCAGATGACACTGCTCTTTTTTAAGAGATGCCTCTTGGGTCCTATTGCAATGCATACAGTTGAAAACTTTTCTAAAACTTTTTTTTTTCTAAATGTAATCTTCTTTCAGGTTATATAATGCTACCTATCTGCAATTAATAATATACCAATTAAAAGTAAGGTAGCATTTTTAGGCATCTTTGTAAAAAAAAAAAAATTATAATAATTTTTGAAAGTACTTATTTAAATTTTTCTTCTTCAAAATTCTTTATGTTATATTTTTGTTCATTTAATAACACTTTTTAAAATGAATTCAGCCAAACATTCTTTGAAAAATGTGTACTCTGTCTGGAACTGTGTACCCTGCCAAACTGTCTCTCAGTTTGGTGTACTTTGCAAATATAATGTTGTATAACTAGAATAACAGAAGAATTTATTAAAGTTTCTTCTCGACTGGTAATTGATATACAAGCACAATTTCTCTCCCCACAAATATTTTATTTGTAACAACAGAGATACTCTGCATAAAATTAAATCTATTTTTCTCAGTGCTGGTTTGAGGGAGACATGTGCTTGTAAGTCAGTTGTTTAAGAAGGCCATTTATTATAAACCATATATAAACTATGATAAGTTTTCTAGTGATTTTAACTTTCCAATTAACCTTAAAGAAATTTGCTATTGTTTTGATACCATACCAATTGAGGTTGTTACACTGCTTCAAAATACATTACGGTGTAAAAGTCTTAGGCCATTGGTATTTTTACCAAAGTTTTAAGTTTTAAGCCAGTTATTTCAATATTTTGTTTTAGTGTGTCAGTAGGAAATAGCAGTTTACTTTTCCAGACATTCCTTTTGCCATTCATCGTAATAATCCAGTGATATTTTTGTATGCACAGGGAGTCCGACAACAACCAGTGCTCCACACAAAGATCTGACCTCATCATCATCCAGTCTGTCTGGGGTTACATGAAAAAAAAGAAAAAAAAAAAAAAAAAACAGAGAAACTGAGACAGACTAATTCCAGAGGAACTGTGACAACGTCTCAAAGATGCTACAAGAAACCTTCCTGTAAAGCTACTTGAAAAACTATGCACCTAGGACAAAAGCTGTTATGAATGCAAAGTGTGGTTACACCAAATGTTAATTTTGATTTAGTTAATTGAAGTTAATTGATAAAATCTATTTATGACATTATTTTTGAAAGCACCCTCACTTTACAGCATTTTTACATGAGTGCTTAAAACTTTTCACCGTACTGTAGCTCTGTAGGTGGGTTTCTTGTAGCATCTTTGAGACGTTGCCAAAATTCCTCTGGATTTAGTCTGTCTCAGTTTTTCCTGTTTCTTCATGTAATCCCAGACAGACTGGATCATAAGCTGGATCAAAAGTAATGAGTTTACATTTTCATTATTATATGAAATCACCTACTACAGTCAGCCATTGAATACTATGGGCCTAAAAGTTTTTTAATAATCTAGTCATTTTCTTTCAGGTATACCTTTTTTTTTATATAGATGTAATATTTTCTTCATTCTATATATTTTTATTGATTAATTTTCATTTAAATAACACACTTCTAAGAATGGATGTTCAGTAATAAGTAAATTAAAAAAAAACAATCATGGGTGTAGCCTAGGCATGATAATTATTTAAATAATCATATATTTTAAAAAGAATATCATTAATTTCATGAATATCAAGGACTTTTGACAGGGTTAATCCCTTTGACCTAATCAATATTTGCCTATTCATAAAATATGTGATATGTTACATATTTACATCACAAAGTATAGTATGCAAATATGTTTATATAAATTTATAAAAACTACTTGTACCTTCCCTGTGGTACTCCTTATAGGCTACTTGTAGGCTACTTATACCAAAGCTGCTTACGTAAGGGAAAGTTCACCCAAATATGGAAATTGTGTAATTGTGTCATCTTTAATTTGCAAACCTATGAGATTCTTTCTTCTGTTGAGCACAAAAGAAGATATTTTGCAGAATATTGGTAACCAAACAGTTAAATGCATTTTTTTTTCTTTTTTCAGGTATACCCTTTTTATTATATAGATGAAATATTTTCTTAATTCTATTTATTTGTATTTATTTATTTTCATTTAACTTATTGATACAACTTAATGGCTGCACTTTGTTCTGCACTATGTTCCACCATTTTTAGACGAATGGATTTGTTATGTTTTCATATTCAAGAGATTATAAGCTAGATGCAACTTTTTGGGGGGGTTGCATTGAATGTTCTTCGACTTTTATGCATAATAAATAATAAAATGAATAAAGATTGTTCTGTTGAAAGCAGTTATTTTGAGTTTGATGCCAAATGCTCTCCTCCTATTCAAATATGACATTGAAGGGGTGAATACAACATATTTGCCCACCGGCAACTATAGTTGCCTCACATTCAAATACGATTTTCAAGAAAAAAAACTAATTGAAATTAAATGCAGAACATGTTCACATAGGACAATATTAACATGACTATATGCATTGAAACCATTCAGAGAAATTTGGGCACAAATGGGTTAAGGGGAAAAGGCAAAACGCAGGTTACCCCGAATTGGCTACCTTTCTTGTCATTGTTTCGACGATTCTTCTTACGATTTGGATAGTGTGGATATACGGCCACTCAAGGAAAGGGTGAGATGAACTTGCGGTCATTAACAAAAGTCTCTCTTCACTTGTTAATCGCAGATCTTCATGCATAACGTGGCGTGAAAGGTAAGGCATATGGTTATATCTGCTCGTTATTTTACTGCAGGAGGAATTAATGATGGAGGTCACGTATGGTATTACCATACAAGCTTATATATATATATATATATATATATATATAAATATATATATATATTTATATATTGTGGCGGGGTGAAGGAGGACACGACTCGAGGATGAGGGTAAGTTCCCCGAAGGGTGGATTTTATTAATAGTAAGGGTGGTGATAGGCGTTGCTGTGAGGCGGTTTGGTGCTCGGTGTCTTGGCTGTCGGTGCGCTGGTGAAGTGTGGGGCCGTGCTCTCCCGTGGTTGGTGGGGCTGGCGGTCACACGCTGCTCTCTGCGGGCAAAGGGAAAGACAAGGTTAGCCGAGTCTTGCGGAGACATCTCATATATTTTAAAAAGAATATCATTAATTTCATGAATATCAAGGACTTTTGACAGGGTTAATCCCTTTGACCTAATCAATATTTGCCTATTCATAAAATATGTGATATGTTACATATTTACATCACAAAGTATAGTATGCAAATATGTTTATATAAATTTATAAAACTACTTGTACCTTCCCTGTGGTACTCCTTATAGGCTACTTGTAGGCTACTTATACCAAAGCTGCTTACGTAAGGGAAAGTTCACCCAAATATGGAAATTGTGTAATTGTGTCATCTTTAATTTGCAAACCTATGAGATTCTTTCTTCTGTTGAGCACAAAAGAAGATATTTTGCAGAATATTGGTAACCAAACAGTTAAATGCATTTTTTTTTTTCGACTTTTTCAGGTATACCCTTTTTATTATATAGATGAAATATTTTCTTAATTCTATTTATTTGTATTTATTTATTTTCATTTAACTTATTGATACAACTTAATGGCTGCACTTTGTTCTGCACTATTGTTCCACCATTTTTAGACGAATGGATTTGTTATGTTTTCATATTCAAGAGATTATAAGCTAGATGCAACTTTTTGGGGGGGTTGCATTGAATGTTCTTCGACTTTTATGCATAATAAATTTGTTTATGAATAAAGATTGTTCTGTTGAAAGCAGTTATTTTGAGTTTGATGCCAAATGCTCTCCTCCTATTCAAATATGACATTGAAGGGGTGAATACAACATATTTGCCCACCGGCAACTATAGTTGCCTCACATTCAAATACGATTTTCAAGAAAAAAAAAACTAATTGAAATTAAATGCAGAACATGTTCACATAGGACAATATTAACATGACTATATGCATTGAAACCATTCAGAAAAATTTGGGCACAAATGGGTTAAGGGGAAAAGGCAAAACGCAGGTTACCCCGAATTGGCTACCTTTCTTGTCATTGTTTCGACGATTCTTCTTACGATTTGGATAGTGTGGATATACGGCCACTCAAGGAAAGGGTGAGATGAACTTGCGGTCATTAACAAAAGTCTCTCTTCACTTGTTAATCGCAGATCTTCATGCATAACGTGGCGTGAAAGGTAAGGCATATGGTTATATCTGCTCGTTATTTTACTGCAGGAGGAATTAATGATGGAGGTCACGTATGGTATTACCATACAAGCTTATATATATATATATATATATATATATATATATATATATATATATATATATATATATATTGTGGCGGGGTGAAGGAGGACACGACTCGAGGATGAGGGTAAGTTCCCCGAAGGGTGGATTTTTTATTAATAGTAAGGGTGGTGATAGGCGTTGCTGTGAGGCGGTTTTGGTGCTCGGCGTCTTGGCTGTCGGTGCGCTGGTGCAGTGTGGGGCCGTGCTCTCCCGTGGTTGGTGGGGCTGGCGGTCACACGCTGCTCTCTGCGGGCAAAGGGAAAGACAAGGTTAGCCGAGTCTTGCGGAGACATCTCTCACCTCTGTGCCGGGTTGCAGGGTTTAAGAGAGCAGCGTCTGATGGGGCGCAGGTATTGCCCACAATCCCCCCACCCCCCACACCCCCGACACGTGTCCCAAGCTCTCGTCAGCGTCGCCCTGGAAACAGAGCAGGCACACCTGCACCTGCTCTGTTTCCAGGGCGACGCTGACGAGAGCTTGGGACACGTGTCACACTCCCCCCCCCCCCCCCCCCCCCCAAAGCGTTGTCCTAGTCCTCTGGAGAAGCGGGGAGATTGGGGGAGGGCGGGGAGTGGAGCCTGACAGACCTGCGAAAGCTGACCACAGGCGGGAGAGTCCGTCAGCGTTGGCCGTCCCCGCTCGGTGTTGTACGGTGAAGTTGAAGTCCTGGAACGCCAAGAACCACCGCGTCACCCTGGCGTTGGTCTCCTTAGCCCGGGCCATCCACTGCAGGGGGGCGTGGTCGATCAGGAGGGTGAAGTGGCGGCCGAGGAGGTAGTACCTGAGCTCCAGGACTGCCCACTTGACGGCCAACGCTTCCCTCTCTACCGTGGCATACCGCTGTTCTGCAGGGGTCAGCCTTTGGCTGATGAACATCACCGGGTGTTCCACACCGTCGTGGCCCTGTGACAGGACGGCTCCCAACCCGGTGTCGGACGCATCAGTCTGCAGCAGGAAGGGGCGGTTGAAGTCGGGGGCACGGAGGACCGGTTCCGTGGTGAGGGCCGCCTTGATCCGGTGGAACGCTGCTTCCGTCTCGGAGGTCCACGAGACCTTCTCCGGCTGCCCCTTCCTGGTCAGGTCTGTCAGGGGAGAAGCTAAGGAGGAGAAGTTAGGGATAAAGCAGCGGTAATACCCCGCCAACCCCAAAAAGGCCCGCACCTGTGTTTTGGAGGTGGGCCGTGGCACGGACAGGAGAGGTGCCACCTTCTTCTCTTGAGGTTTAATAAGGCCGCGGCCCACCTGGTATCCCAAGTATTTGGTTTCGGCAAGGGCCAGATGACACTTCCGGAGGTTGGCGGTCAGGCCAGCCGACGTAGTTCCGTCAGCACCCTCCGCAGCCGCTCCAGATGGTCCTCCCAGGTCTCCGAGTGGATCACAACGTCATCGAGGTAGGCCGCCGCGTAGGCCTAGTGCGGCCAAAGGAGGACGTCCATCAGCCGTTGGAAGGTGGCCGGGGCCCCGTGGTTCAATTTCCCCTAACCTCAGCATCTCCTGTACCTCCTCCTCAATGGCGTGTCGCCGAGCCTCCGGGACACGGTAGGGCCGCTGCCGGACGATGGTCCCCGGTGGTGTGCGGACATCGTGCTCTAAGACGTGGGTCCGCCCAGGCTGGGGGGAGAACACATCCGGAAACTGACTGACCAGGTGCTGCAGCTCCGACTTCTGGGCGGCGGAGAGTTGGGGGTCCATATCCACAACCATGGGAGTCGAGCTGGTGTAGGCGGAGAGCTGGGGCCCAGTCCCGACCCAGCGCTTCAGCAGATTAATGTGGTAGAGTTAATCCTCCCTCCTTCTATCTGGCCACTGTACACGGTACGTAACGTGGCCGACCTTTTCCATAACGGTGTAGGGACCCTGCCAGGTGGCCAAGAACTTGCAGGCGGCCGTTGGCACCAGCACCAGGACGTGGTCTCCTCGATGGAACTCCCGTTGTTGGGCCGCCCGGTTGTAATGCCGTTGCTGCGCTTGTTGTGCCCTGACGAGGTGTTCCTGGACGATGGGCATCACTTTGTCAATCCCTTCCCTCATCTCACGCACGTGTTCGATGGTGGTCCGGTGTACCGCCGGCTGTTGTTCCCAGGCCTCTCGGGCAACGTCGAGCAGACCGCGGGGCTGTCGGCCGAAGAGCAGTTCAAACGGGGTGAAGCAGTTGCTGCAGATTTGTCAGCTGCACATCCATGATGTGAATCTCCCGTTCCACCACATCCCAAAGCTGCTGTATTGGATTGAGATCGGGTGACTGTGGAGGCCATTTGAGTAAAGTAAAAAAAATGTTCAAGAAACCAGTCTGAGATGATTTGAGCTTTGTGACATGGTGCATTATCCTGCTGGAAGTAGCCATCAGAAGATGGGTACACTGTATTCATAAAGGGTCAGCAACAATACTCAGGTAGGCTGTGGCATTTAGGGGCCCAAAGTGTGCCAAGAAAATATCCCCAACACCATAATACCACCACCACCAGCCTGAACCACTGAGACAAGGCAGGATGGATCCATGCTTTCATGTTCTTTACACCAAATTCTGACCCTACCATCTGAATGTCGCAGCAGAAATCGAGACTGATCAGACCAGGCAACGTTTTCTAAACTTCTATTGTCCAATTTTGGTGAGCCTGTGTGAACTGTAGCCTCCGTTTCCTGTTCTTAGCTGACAGGAGAGGCACCCAGTGTGGCCTTCTGCTGCTGTAGCCCATCTGTTTCAGGGTTCGACGTGTTGTGCATTCAGAGATGGTATTCTGCATACCTTGGTGGTTAACGAGTGGTTATTTGAGTTACTGTTGCCTTTCTATCATCTCTAACCAGTCTGCCCATTATCCTTTGACATCAACAAGGCATTTTCATCCACACAACTGCCGCTCACTGGATATTTTCTCTTTTTTTCACACCATTCTCTGTAAACCTTAGAGATGGTTGTGTGTGAAAATCCCAGTAGATCAGTAGTTTTTGAAATACTCAGACCAGCCCATCTGGCACCAACAACCATTCCATGTTCAAAGTCACTTAAATCCCCTTTCTTCCCCATTCTGATGCTCGGTTTGAACTTCAGTAAGTCTTCTCCATCACATAGATGCCTAAATGCATTGAGTTGCTGCCATGTGATTGGCTGATTAGTTAGTGTCTTAAGTAGAAGTTTGACCAGCTAGTTTACAAGTTTGACTAAAGTACTTTTTTGTTTAAAAATATGACCAGTCTTAAAGAAAAAAAAAATAGCTGACTAACTTAAGACTAGTCTTAAACTTTTATCCAACCAGCCCCTGGTAAATTATAGTTTATTATTGCAACAGATGGGTTACAGTGTACTGTATAGTGAACATTTATAACATTTAAAAAATGAAGCAGGCTGCACACACACACACACACACATATATATATATATATATGTATATATGTGTGTGTGTGTGTGTGTGTGTGTGTGTGTGTGTGTAGGCTATATATAAAACATATAGCATATAAAACACATTTTTAACATTCTTCAGTACAAAATGTGTTATATCAAGTAATATGTTGGTTATACTAAATATTAATTTTGAAATATCATTAACAATAAAAAAGAAAAAAATCTTGCCATTATTTTATTAAAGCCAGGATATATCAAAATGATATGTGTGACATGGAAGCAGATATTTTGGAAATAAAGTCTATATACTGAAGTACATGGATAATCAATTATGGGACAGATTGTATACAAAAGGTGTTTCAGAAAGAAGATTTTTTTTTTTTTTTTTTTTTAATGATGTAGAGACCTTAGAAATACACATAGCAAACACGATACATGTGGCTTTATAAGATTGGGAATGAGGGATTGGGGAGACACATACGCTCTATTCCATTCTGTTGCACTCTGTTTAGCCAGTCATTATGTGTGTCTATTTACAGACGAACAGGGGAGCTTCCGCTGGTTACTGGTTGGCTGCCATTCATTGGCATCACATTGGATTATGTTGCAAAACCTTTAGGCTTTTTAAGAAAGACTCAGAAAAAATATGGGAATGTTTTCACATGTAAGATTGCTGGAAAGTACTTCACTTTTGTAGCAGACCATTTTTCTTTCTCCATTGTGATGCGGCAAAGCAAACATCTTGACTTTCAGAAGTTTGCCGTTGGTTTTTCACACCAGGTAAGTGACTCAATACCGGGGGGGGGGGGGGGGGGGGGGGGCACATTATGAAACAAGCCTGGATCAAAAGAGTACTGTGTTCGGATCTCCAGTGGCTATTCTTTGAATGTCAATTTTCATCTCTTTGAAAGGAATAAGCAATAACCTAAGAATTTTCCAAAGAACAAGCTTCATGAACTGTGTAAGCTATAGGCACAGTGACATCTAATCTGAAAAATCTATAAATGTATGCAGAGATGCCCAGTTTGCTGCCACATAAATATCTCCCTTACCGACAATAACTCCAATGAGGAGTGTACTGCCAAATGTACTGACATGCATATGGTACACAAAAATATACTTTGACATGATTTTTATCGAAATTTGTATTACATGTATTTAAATATATTTGTAATTACATATTTGTAATGTAGCAAAAAAGTAATGTTGCAAAATTTAAAATATGTTAACTTTAAATGTAATATCTAACACTACAGTTAAAACTATAATCAATTACTTTGGATATGCTTTAGTATGTTAGTCAGCTCATCAAAATAAGTGTCTTAAATATAGCCAGAAAAAAACAGGTAAGTGAAATGACAGGATGATTTATTGACAGGTTTGGAGGCAGATCATTAGGAGCAAATAGAAGGTGAGAATCTAGGACTTAGAAACAGTTCAGTGGGTCTTAGCTGAATTCAGATGATAGTTTTCATTGCAGGATATTCATAGATCGGGAACCAGGAACTAAGAAGCACAGCATAGGAGAATCGCAGGAAGATCGTCGGGAGTCCAAAAGGTAGGTTACACAGGTAAGTGCACACTGGGTCTGGGAACAGTTGAGGGTCATTAACGGTAGACTGGACAATCACAAACTGTGGTTATATAGCTGACTTGATTGGTGAGTGCAGGTGCGGGTGATTAGTAATCAGGTGACAGGGATCTGGTGTGCGTCGAAACTGGTGACTGTGATGATAGAGGTGGCTGTGACTGTGATGAATCCCTGACACTACCCCCTCCTCCAGGGGCAGCTCCTGACCTTGGCCTCTGGGTGTGGGATGATCATAATGGATACAATGAAATTCCTCCAGCAGCATGGGATCAAGGATGTCGTCCTGGACCGCTCAGGAACTTTCCTGTGGTCCATATCCGTCCCAGTCAACTAAGTATTCGAGCTGGCCACCCCGTCGCCGCGAGTCCATGATGTCTCTGACCTGATATACAGATGGTTGGTCAAGGATCTCTGGAGGAGGAGGCTCATCTGGCTTGTGGGGTTCTGGAGTGGAAGAGAAATCTTCAATGAGATTAAGGAGGCTGCCAAGGTCCCCTTCCTTGACTCTCCGGTCTCCCCTATGGGGCTGTTTGGACCCGCCATCAAGGGATCTGCAGAGCGTTTTACAGCGGCACAGAAGTCGTCCCAGGCAATGCGGCATTTCCTGCCTAAGCGCTCCAGCTCTGCAGCGGTAACCAGTCGCACCAGAGCTGCACCAAACTGCCCCCAAAATGCCCTCTATTGCTAACCACGCTTGGTTCTGTGTGCCAGTGGTAATATGTTTGTTCTAGAAACTGTTGTGAATACTGGGCCTGTTCCAAAAGCGCCCTTACAAACAGCCACTGTTATAGCGAGAAAAATAAAAAACATTTTCAAAAAGAGAGCACATTTCCTTTTCCAGTTATCATGAGTGTCAAGTTCCTGCATGGCGACTCACCACCCAAACTAATCCAACTCCTCGCAACACAGGCCGAGGCCTGGCAGGCCATCCCCCGAGTGTCAGACTGAGTTTTGGGGATTATAAAACGAAGTTAGTCACTCCAGATCCTCTCGCAAATATGCCCAGGGGACTGGTTCTTTTCTCTGGATCTGAAAGATGTTTACTTTCACATCCAGGTAGCCCCCCATCACAGATGATTCTTGAGATGCGCCTTTGAGGGAGTGGCATATCAGGACATGGTTCTGCCCTTCGGACTGTCCCTGGCTCCCCGCACATTTATGAAGGGCATGGACATGGCCCTCTCCCCTCTGAGGTAGATAGGAGTCCGCATTCTGAATTACCTCGATGACTGGCTCATCTTAGCCCAGTCAGAGGCTGAGTTAATATTCCACAGGTCCCTCCTTCTCAGCCACTCAGAATGCCTGGGACTCAGGGTCAATTTTGCCAAGAGCTCTCTGTCTCCCAGCCAAAGAACTTCATTCCTTGGAGCAGTTTTCGACTCAGTCCACATGAGGGTGGTGGTAACGCAAGAAAGTGCACTGGCCATACAACAGCTCACAGTTACTTTCAAAAACGGAGCCTCTCGCCCTCTCAAGATGTTTCAAAAATGCTGGGCCTCATGGCCTCTGCATCGCTGGTACTACAGCTGGGCCTGCTCCACATGAGACCCCTTCAGTACTGGCTGAAACCTCAAATTCTGTCCCATGCATGGCGTCACAGTTGCATGCGTGTCAGGGTGAGCCAGACCTGTGTAACAGCTCTGGCCCCTTGGAAAGACCCAAAGTGGTTCAAGCAGGACGTGACTATGGGACCTTTGGCTCCTGGTCAGATGTAGGAGGTAGGCTACACATCAACTGCCTCAAGATGATGGCAGTATGTCGAGCCATTCAGACCTTCTTACCGGACCTGAAGTGGTGTCCTATATAAATTGCCAGGGTGGGCTCACCTAGAAATGCCTTTTCGAGATGGTAAAATGCCTCTTGGAGTGGGGACATCTCAACCTGCATTCATTGAGGGCAGCACATGTGCCTGGCATATTGAACCAAGGAGCAGACATGCTATTTCGGAGCAACGTCCCCTCAGAGGAGTGGATGCTTCACCCACAAATTTTTCATTGAGTCTTGGAGATGTTTGGCAGGGCAGAGGTTGACCTCTTTGCCTCAAAACACAACTCTCATTGTCCAACTTATTTTTTGAAGAGCGAGGATGCGTTAGCCCATGATTGGCCCAGCCTCCTAATGTATGCTTTTCCCCTGATTGTTCTGATCCCTCAGGTAATCAGATGAGTCAGGGAACACAGAGTCCTTCTGGTGGCCCCGCTCTGGAGGAACCAGCTTTGGGTTTCAGAGCTGTCTCAGCTGCTGAAAGCAGCCCTGTGGCCCATTCCCCTGAGGCAGGACCTTCTCTCTCAGATGAACAGGACGATTTGGCACCCCCAGCCAGAGCTGTGGGCTCTGGACCACTGGGCTCTCAATGGGAATCATTAGATTTTCCTGAGAGCATCCTGAATACTATCTCACAGGCTAGGGCCCCATCTGTAAGACGTCTCTATGCCCTTAAGTGGTCAGTCAGATTTTTGTAAATGTCCATACTTATTAAAATTTGTTGAGGTCCATGACACCATGATGCTGTCGTTAAATCAAGTACTGTAAAATAAAAATAAAAAGGTGGTTTTTCAATAGTAATACATAAAGGTAATCCCTCAATACAAATAGGACAATTAAAAATGGTGAAGAAACCAACTTTTGATACATTACGAGACTGTAGCCATGCAGATATTCAGACCAACAGCATAAAGCCTTATATTTGTTTGTATTTTTCCACATGAAAAGGAACAACAACATTCTTTCTTGTGCGATACTGCTTAGGTGATATTTATATAATTAGTAATATTAGTAATATATATATTTTAAATTAAATGTTTAATTATGTGATATCTAAGTTAAATACTTTTTTTATTTTCATTTTCATAAAGTAATTACTGAGATTTTTTAAACACAGACAGACGTGTAAATTCAAAGTGCCTCTGTTTCCCAGGAGTTTAAATATGACCACTTCCTGGTTGACAAAGGTCAATGAAAAAGTAATTTCTTCAAAAATGAGCGACAACTAAAGCTTTTCTTGTTGCTATTTGGTTCTGGTGCTAGTGAGTGCCCTGACCGTTTTTTATTTATTTATTTTTATATTTTTTTTGCAGTACATGAGATTAAACAATTCATTGACACTATAGCATTATGAAAGCTCAGTGATTCTGATGTCACCATGTTTCCAGACAGTACGCGTGCAGGCCTGGGTATTCTTCCACTATTACAAGATGTCCTTCTCAGATACAGAAGTAGCTATTGTTTGTTATATTTATTTGCTCAATGTCTTCTGAGGTTTTGGTTCTTTTATTGTTGTAGATAACCCATAGTATAACAAAATATTACATATCTCTTCATTGTGTTTGGGCCCCCCTGGACGTGCGTAAATCCGGCCCTGTGTGTGTGTATCGTTATTATGTATTTCATAGTAGCCTATGTAAGACAAATCATCATCACCATCATCATCAAAAATTGTATTATTTAAAACTTTTTCACAGTCCGAGTTTTTCGTTTTCATGTTTTCATGTTGCCGCTGAGAGCACAGCTATTTTAGTCGAACGAGGGCGCTCATTCACAAGTAATGTGCTGACTTGAGCGCGAGTATATTTCCTTCATCCTAAACACCCGCGGACATTACATTCATTACCTCTGAGATCCGGTGAAGTAAATCATCTGTCATACGTTTACTATCAGATAAATAGGACCGACAAGCACTAAATCCGTTTAATACTTTTTTGGTGCGCCTAGACTTCTGCAGCGTCAAGGTGAGTGTGTATCATCCTGGCCATATTCTTACAACGTGTCAGAAAACGAGCTAACGTTGACTTGTTACACTCGCAGCTATTATGTATTAATTACCGCTATATCTTTATGCTGTCTTTTATTCTATATTCCGCTAAAGCACACCTTGTACATTACATAAAACCTTACTTGCGCGAACGACCAGTAGCATAATAGCCTATTTGTCATTTAACATAGTTCTAAAGCGAAAATTATGTAAATAAAGTAATATGCGCCTGCGATGCACCCAAAAACATGTACAGTGATAAGGAAATTGTAGTAATAATAAATAAATAATTAAAATAATAATAATTGTCTGGGCTACGTTTCTATGACGTGTTTTATGTTTTTGGACAGTAAGCTAAATTGTATTTCTGTTGTTACATGAACTAAACGTTAACATTTCTTCAGTAAATTCATCTAGTGTGCTCGAAACCGGATAACCATGTCACTGTATCCATCTCTAGAAGACATGAAGGTGGATAAGTTCATGCAGGTTGGACATTAATTAATTAATTAAGTTATTTATTTATTAAAATATGTCTAACATTCCATAATGTTATCCTCCCCCCCAGGCACAGAACACCCCCACTTCAAGCCCATTAAAGGCTTTACCTCTTCCCGAACCTTCCAGATGCCAGAATGAGTCTTACTATGATTCAAAATCTGAAGAGATAGGTAAGATTCATATATTGTTCTGTATATATGATTATGTAATCTATGACAGAAAAGAGGCTTAGACCCTAAAACTGAGCTTCAAAGGGTACCAAGGGTACCTCACAAGAGGCTTTAGAATATATAGTCACACTTTAATTTGGGGACCAATTCTCACTATTAATTGTGACTTTCGCCTCAATAAACTCCTAATTTGCTGCTTATTAATAGTAAAGTTGTTTTTAAGTTTAGATATGGGGATGCTTTTGGTATTAGCATGCTAATAAGCAAATCGTTAAAACTGGTCTCTAAACTGAAGTGTTACTGAATATATAGGGTTCTTACAGTCTTGAACAATCAGGAAATATTATGAAAATTTCAAAACTGAAATTTTCAGGCGTGAAAACTAATGGAAACAAATACATTTTAGTTATCAGATTTTTCTCACTTGCATCCATGTAGCTTACTTTCATTTTTTATTTTGTCTGTCTCTCTCTTTAGCTACTTCTAGCAGGTTGTACCCTGAGCTGAATGAGTTTATGGGTCTAAATCTCAGTGCAGATGCTCAACAAACTTTTTCCTCTTTAGTTCCTGACCAGACCAGTGGGGTGAGTGTGTTTGTGTCTGTGAACTGCGCATCAGCTTGTACACACTTTAAAAATAACACACAAAAACAAGACATTCTCTTTTGCATGTATTTTTTTAAAAAGTACTTACTACAGAAATAATTTACTTTTTGCAAAAATAATGAAAATAATCCATGACTAAAAAACAAAACAAAAAAGAAGGCAAAAATCTACAGGAAACTACAAATCTTCATTCATCTTTGGAACACAAAACCAAGAAATCCGAGAGCTTTCTGACCCTAACCATAACCCCAACCCTAACCCTGCATAGACAGCAACAAAACTAACACATTTAAAGTCCAGAAATGTAGTAAGGACATCGTTAAAAAAGTCCATGTGACATCAGTGGTTCAACTGTAGCCGTTATGAAGCTACGAGAATACTTTCTGTGTGCAAAGAAAAACAAAATTACTTTATGAAATTACTTTATTAAAAAATTTCTTCTCTTTCACCACCTCTTAGTTCATTGTCTGTATAATCTGGTTCAAATAAGTAAGGCTGAGCAAAAAAATGCAAGTCATCCTCTCTGTCAAAATCTTCAGACATGTTTAATGAAGACTGTTTTATGTACAGCGTGCATCGTCTTCTGCTTGTAAATAAGGAGTTGCACATTTGGGTTCTATGTCAGAATGCCGGCTCCTGTGTCAGCAGCACCACACGCTTGCGTTGTGGTACTCTTCTGAACGTGCGGTGAAGACTGACACAGAAGAGAAGAAATTGTTGAATCAAGTCATTCATTTTGTTTTCTTTGCACTCAAAAATTATTCTCATAGCGTCATAACTTTACAGTTGTACCACTGATGTCACATGGACTATTTTAACAATGTCCTTTCAACCTTTCTTGGTCTTGAATATGGCAGTTGCGTTGCTGTCCATGCAGCGTCAGAAAGTTCTTGAATTTCATCAAAATTAACCCTTAACCTGGGTTTTGCAGATGAACGAAGGTCTTACGGGTTTGGAACAACATGAGGGTGAGTAATTAAAGATAGAATTGTCATGTTTGGGTGAACTATCCCTTTAATTTGATAATAAGACATAGGCAGTGTTAAGATAATAGCTGACAAAAATCTGAATGAAACAGAGGGCGTATATTCACAAAAGAAAACAAGGAACAAAACTAGATTCAGGTGAACATGATCTGTAAATAAGGAAACTAGAAACTGAAAACTAACTGGGTCAGAGATCGCAGATCTATAACCAGAGGAATATTAAAATGCAGATAAATCAATTCAACAACTTGCATTGTAAGACTTGTTGCCTTCCATTGTCAGTTGTGCTCATTCCTCTTGCGTGTCCTAATCTGGGAACCTACATGATCATCGAGTCTGAAAGGGAGGAAGTGGGACAAACCACTCTCTCCAATATTTTGCATTGTTGACTGCAGTACCCTTTTCTACCGCCAGTTGTCAATTTTACACACTACACCCTTAAAGGGATACTCCACCCCAAAATGAATTAATCACTTACCCGCATGTCGCTCCAAACCCATAAAAACTCCCGTTCTTCGAACACAATTTAAGATAATTTGGATGAAAACCTGGAGGCTTGAGACTGTCCCAGACTGCCAAGTAAAAAACAGGGTCAAGGTGAATAAAAGGTATGAAAGTCATCATCAGAATACTCCATCTGCCTTCAGACGTGCAATCTGGATTATATGAAGCGATGGGAACAATTTTTGTAAGCGAATCCCTTAAGCGAAGTATCCCTTTTAGAAGCTGTTTTTACCTTACTTTATCTTTAAAAAAATTACTTTCATTAGTATAACTTAATTTCAGCTTGATTACAGTAACTTTAAATAATACAATTTGTCTTGAATAAGACCAATTAATTGAGATGTTGCGACATGAAGTATATTTTTTGGTAATTTGACAAAATAATTTTTAAGTATAGTAATAATATATTCCCCAATTCTTTTTAGGCTCTTAGTGTCTGCACACCCAGAATGAGCTTTGCGGCAGCCCCCATAACAGGAAGTGACCTGGGGGTGAAGAGGGCAGAGATTCGACAGGGTATACGGGAGGTGTTGCTGTGCAAAGACATGGATGGGAAGATTGGCCTCCGCCTCAAAGTCATAGATAATGTATTTCTTTAATGATATGAATAATTTAACTTTTACATTTGAATTAATGTAATTTATTAATCTAGATTAAGATAAAAACAGCAGTGCAATAGTCTGCACTTTTTAGGTGAAAAATATATCAAACATTTAGATATTTTATGTTTTAATTAATTCTGTGTATTCTGTGTATCAGTATTCTGTGTTTTAATTAATGACATCTACATTCATGTCATAGCATTACACCCCAATAGTATAATGGTAATCTCTGATTAATATTTCCAAATGTGTGTTTCAGGGTGTGTTTGTGCAATTAGTGCAGGCTAATACTCCTGCAGCACTGGCAGGGCTGCGGTTTGGTGATCAGATTCTGCAGATCAATGGCAAATCGTGTGCTGGCTGGAGTAGTGATAATGCACATAAGGAGCTTAAGTATGCCAACCCAGAGAAGATCACTTTGGCTGTGCGAGACAGGTACACACACACAGATGACACAGAGCATTTGCGCAGGTTTGAAATACTCTGTACAATGATGTTATGTGCCGGTTTCAAATACTTTGCACAATGATGTTTAATTTATGAGGATCAGGTTGCCATGAGTTATTCATGAAGAGATGAGACACAGGAGGGTGTGTGTATGTGGTTTTAGCCTTACAACTGTACAGCAGTTTAAATTATTGATGTAAATCATTGTTGATACTAAAAAGTGTGCGGCTATTAGAGACATTTATAAAAAGAGTTTTTTAATTTGTCAAATTGTATAAGCCAATTAAGGCCTGAATTTTAGCAACAGGAAGTAACAAGAGAGAGGAGAATGAGAAAAGACCTTGAGTTAAAATTCAAGCTCAGGGGCCTCATTTATAAAGCTTGCGTACGCACAAAATGGGCATAGAAATATGCGTACGCATTTTTCCACGCACATATCGGGATTTATAAAAAATAAACTTGCCGTAAATAAGTGCGCAACGTAAGGATGCTCTTGACCGTGCGTACGCACTTCTTTTTCCTGGAGTGAGAAAAGTAATTAAGCAAACAGCGATTTTAAACTCTGTTTTCATGTCGATATACACATTTACATTAAATACTCCACTCGCATTAATGGATATAAACACTAAAAATTACATAATTTTACAAAAAAACTTAATTACATATTTTTTTAACAATAGGCTAAAAAAAATTTCCTGTGGTATGTTGTTTTAATGACAGCGAGGAGTAATAATTCATCTTTAAACTAAACTACAGATCACATGTTATGAGAAATATTTTAGTGAGAACAATGATCAATGATGCCCACTTACTTCGATATGATGGACACTGCTGGATTCAGTGGTCGAACAGTCCATTGTCCGGTATAGGACCAATGATAATAGCTTACTGTACAACCGCAGCTGCACGGAGGTGTTGATGTCGTGTGAAGGCATCTCCACAACATAATGAAAAATACCACTATGTTTGAAGGATATAACTAGGAGAAAACCGGTAAGATTTGCGCCTTTCCTTTTTAAAATACTTTGTCAGTGACAAGCCGAATCAGACAATTGTGTTTACACTGCAATAAATATGGACTTATCTGTTTCCACTAAAAAAAGCTAAAAGATGTTCATCAGCAAAACTGCATACATTTAATTTGATTTTTTTTAAAGTAATTGAAATACTATTTGGCCAGTGGAAAAGAATGAGATCAACTCTATTCTAAAAAAACCATCTTGTGTTTATGGATATTTTCATATATATTATTAAACATAACAAGGATACTGGATAATTTTTAGCAATAAAAAAATTAATTTGTATGGCACAAATGGCATTATAGTCCCCATCTCATATTTCCTTAATGTCTCAGTGTTAAACATCGTGTCACGTGCATGGGAATATGCATGGAAATGACATGCAGATGAGGTTATGCATAGTAAAACAAGGCGTTGTAAGCTCCATATACGGTGATTTCGGGGAGGAGTCGGGGTGGAGATGCACGTACGCACAATCTTCCCCTGACTGGGATTTATAAAGGGATTTTTGCGCAGGTTCTGGCAGGTTTTGCGCAGGTTCTGGCAGGTTCTGCCTTATGTGCGTATGCACACTTTAAGGATGAAATCTACGCAAAGTTTTATAAATGAGGCCCCAGGTCACTGAGCATAAACCAAGCACTGCTACACGATACGCAAAAGTACTGCAGGCTATGGCTCTGACAGCCCAACTACCAGAGAAGCAGGGGAAAAGTGGTGTGTGCTCTGTGTTGGTCACTTAGATATGTAAAACTATATTTATATTCATATATCTATAGTAGGTCTGTGCGATTAATCGAAATTGAATCGCAATCGCGATTTGAGATGTTGCGGTTTTGCTAATCGCAAAGCCTGCGATGTGGAAGAGATATTTCTCTGTTCCAGAGTATTTGCATGAATGCCAGCCTTGAGTGGCAGCCTTACTAACCAATAGAGTGAGCACACATCCGTTCTCCCCAATCAGCTCTGCTCTAGCCAACTGCATAAACGCCTACCATAAAAATAAAAATAAAAACAGAAAAAAGAAAAAAAACAAAGCGGGAGAGAGAGAGTGTGTGATTATGTCGTCTACAGGGTCAGATCGATAGTTGGTAAATTAATACTAAAGAAAAACTTATGTAATATGAGATTACTTCTGCGTCGAAATGACAGACACCAAAAAGGTAATGTTAATTTGCAAGAGCAGCGTCACAACACACATCAAGAGCTCCCTTATCGGTTCTGCTTTCAGTACTGGAGAATAAAAAATACATTCTTAGATGTTTTTATTAGTACATGAACGTTATCTTGCACATTTTTATCTCCCCAGCAGATTCTAATTTGAAAGAAGTTTATAATGCATGTTCGCTATTTCCAATTCAGAAGACCGCACACATAGCCTGTCTCTGATTCTCATACTCGTTCCTCTCATCCGCGTCTCATGAAGGAGCCGTTTACACACACATTACTGTCTCGTAATGCTCGGTTATACTCGCACACAGCTCCACAATGCCGTCTCTGGCAATAAGGATGTGGTTGATGCAAGCGCGCAACCTGTGGCAACTTGCGCATGGCTCCGCGTTTAAAACAAGTGTAAATTCAGTTTAACTGCTTTGCTAATTTCACTTGGATGAAATTAAACATTCAGCAAACTTGTTTTTAAAATCCCAAATGCTTAAAAATTAATAAATCAGCCTATGTATGTAATACTTAAATAATTAACTGAAGTAATAGAGTTCTTTATTTGCACAAAATAAACTATTTTTTTCTGTGAAATTCAGTAATTAAGTAAATTCTGTAAAAGTAGTAATACCATTATACTATTCTCTGCTGAAAACAAACAATAGAGCCCCTCCCAAAACACAATAGAAAATTTTATGGATTTAAGGGTTATAATGGGAATTATATTGGCTTTAATGTAAACTATAATGGTGTCTACTGGTATTTGATAGATTCTATTGGTGGGATGTAATCTGGCAGATGGGAAACAATAGAACAACAGTAATTCCTATTGGAATAATGGCCAAAACACACTACAAAAATGAATTTTGTAATTGTTTTAATGGAAACCATAAGAATTTCTATGATGGTTCCTTTTTTTTTTTTTTTTTTTTTTTTTAGCAGGATAATGATACCCATTCTGTGCTGCACACTACTGACAAATTAATCTGAAGCTTGACTTTGTAAAAATAAAATTGCAAATTAAATCTTAATCGCAATATCTGTCAAAAAAAATCGAAATTAGATATTTTCCCCAAATCGCACAGCCCTAATCTATATTTAGGCAGTGCAGTACTTAAAGTAATTGATACGTTAGATTGATAAAGAAAAACACATGGATGAGAAAATTAAGGTATTAAAAGGTGACCTATTATGTCCCTTTTTTACAAGATGTAAAAAAAGTCTCTGATGTCCCCAGAGTGTGTATGTGAAGTTTTAGCTCAAAATACCCCACAGATAATTTTTTATAGCTTGTTGAAATTAACACTTTTAGGGTATGAGCCAAAACGCGCCGTTTTTGTGTTTGTCTCTTTAAATGCAAATGAGCTGGTACTCCTGCCTCCCTTTACAGAAGAGGGCGGAGGTTCAAGAGCTCATGCTTTGGCATACCGGCAACAGCAAAACAGGACAATATCACGCAATCTGACTGTACTGTGCATAGTAAATGCACGTTTATAAATTACACAGGAGGGGATCATGGCACAATAAAAATAATGACATAGCTGGTCTCATGGTGCCTTCACGTGCTATCATATTATAAGCTCGACAAATTCAAGCAGTCAACTTCACATTGCTTTCATATGCAATTTTTAACTACCACATTCCTATTTACGATCATTCTGGTAGCACGTGAAGCCAACATCAGTGAAAACAGGCAGAAACAATGGTAGCTTTAGCAACATTAGCCTTTACAGAGTGAAAAGAAGAAGCTCTTTTGGAAAACAAAATTTGACATGTGATGCTTACTTTGTTTGGAGTTGATGTTCGGGCAAAAAGCGTTGGTATCGATCATTCTTCAAGAGGAAATCTTTGCACAACTCCAGTGTTGAACTGACCCTCATTTGTGAGGCAGTCCAGCATAAAACGATTAGCACAAACATATAGGACTTTTCTGTTTTTTAACCCTCTGAAGTCGACATAATATACAGACATAATAACAACAAAACTTTGTGCACTTATAAAATAAAGATAACAAACAAGGAGTGCTGTCTGCAGCCTTTGTCTGCGCTGATCTTCAGTTACTCATAAAATGAACTGTAACTCCGTGAATACTCAACACAGAGACATGAGAGAGATATCTACAGAAAGCCTGACATGTCTACTTTTAAACTAAACAAGTGCTGCCGAAAAACAAATATTCTGTGATAAAGTAATCCATATGAAAACAACGCGATGTCCGTTTTTCACGTCTCCCTTCATTATCTTATAATGTGACCACGCCCCCGCGCTGAACGCGCTATTCACATTCTAATGTTTCACTGAAGCGCACGGCTTGAATACGCCCACACAACAGAAGACAGCGAAGCGAGATTGTTCTTCAAGTTTTTTTTATTTTACTGTTTGCTTCGTGATGAGAGGAATAAGACATAATTCACCCCAAAAAGAATGAAGCACTTTATTCAGCAGAGATCATAAACATGAGTAAGTCTCTTATTTATTTATATACTTGTACTAGTTTTCACATAACGTGTAAACATTTTACTAGTTAGACTTTTTCCAAAAACTTTTTCCAAACTATAATTCCTGACTAAATGTATAATCAAGTGAAATATTATGAAGCTTCAATAACAATATACACTACTATACCATTCAAAAGCTTGATGTAAATAATATAAATGTACCAATAAATGTAACTGTAACAAATGTAATAAACAATACTGTTCTTTCAATTTATCCCCCCTAAAAAACCTGAAAAAATATTCTCAGCTCTTTTCAACATTAATAATAATAATAATAATAATGATAATAATAACAATAAATGTTTTTTTTTGTAGAAAATAAGATTGTTAAAAGGATTTCTGAAGGATTGTGTGACTGGAGTAATGATGCAAAAAATTCAGCTTTGAAAGTCAGCTTTGATTGTTCCTAATAAACTGTTTAACTGCACTCACAAGTGAATATTAAATTATGTTGTGGGATAATTAAATATATTCTAAATAAACTACAAACATAAAATTATATACATTTATTTTGTCCTCACATTCTTTCTTGTAACTCATCCCTCTCAGTGACACAGCTGACTGAATGGCTCATTATGCAGCTCATTATGCAGGTCTTTGTCTTCTCAGGTGTGAATTCATGATAGTTGACGCCTACTCGCATATGACTTTTACCAACAAAAAGTGTCTTAGAAAATTTAAATCAATATATTGATTTCTGTAAGTGAGTAAACAAGATGATTTTCACATCATTTAGAAAAAAAAAATTCTAGGCTACAAGCTCCAGTTCTCAAAAGTCCTGGGAACCAATTTAATTTTCTGTATGTGTTTTATTGCCTTATTCAAGTGATTTAACATTTTTAGTTTTTTCACTAACCACGCATACATTTTTTTTCTCAAAAAAACACAATCATGTACATACATGCTGCTCACAAATTATTATAGCCCAGTTTGTGCTGATTACAGTGAGATTAGACTTTAGCTATTTAGATATTTATAAGAAACTGAAAAAGCACAAATGTCAGGGCATGGCAAAACTTCTCCAGGCCCCAAAAATACCCTTAGACTCCAGAGGGTTAAGCAAGATAGGCAATGATTAAAACAACTCAGTGCACGCACACACACACACACACACACACAAAGCACATGCACTGAAAGTTTGCCATAGCATAGGATATCTGAATTGAGTTGTATTTTTTTCGCGGCTTATTGTGGTTGAATGGTCAAACACACACACAATCAAGTCAAAAAATGTCAGTCTGGGCAGGTATTCGGGTAAACACAGTCAGTTTATGACTTAAGTGAACGTAAACAGTTGTGATTTACTATCAGTATCTTGGATCAGTTCATTAGGCCTTAAAGTGACAGCAGCATAATAAACCTGCTGCTGTCTGTGTCCTTAATGTTAATCATACAAAAAAGAAAAAGAGAAAATCACTCACTGCTCTTTACTGAATGGCTTTTTTAGCTTTAATAAGGGATCAATCTATAATTCATACATTAAATACTATGTAGTGTTCTATTTTACATTTGAATATTCAATGTTTATAGAACTTTTACCTGAATACTACTTTGACCACATTTCATTAAAATGCTCAATGATTGAAAATACAAATTGAGCCCTTCAAACTGGCTGTTATTAAGCCTCTCATTACAAGAAAAAAAAAAAAAAAAAAAAAACAACTTGATCCTGGAGAACTAGTTAATTAAAAACTGATATCAAATTTCCCATTTCTGTCAAAGATACTAGAAAAGGTAGTCTCCTCCTCACATTTTTCTTAGAGAAAAATGGCATCTATGATGATTTCAAGTCAGCATTTATACCATATCATAGTAGAGAGACTGCTCTCATCAGAGTTACAAATGACCTGCTCTTATTATCTGATTGTGGTTGTATCTCTCTATTAGTGCTATTGGATCTTAGTGCTGCGTTCGACACTATTGACCACAACATTCTTTTGAATAGACTAGAAAATGATATTGGTATTAGTGGAATTGCATAGATATGGTTCAAATCATACTTATCCGACCATCATCAATTCATAGCAGTTATTGAAAGTATCATATCATTCACAAGTGCAGTATGGAGTACCACAAGTCTCAGTGCTGAAACCGTTGCTTTTCATGCTTTACATGCTACCCTTGGGAGATATCATCAGTAAACATGGTGTTAGTTTTTATTGTTATTCTGATGATACTCAGCTCTATATTCTGATGTTAAAATTTGCGTCACGAGCACTGTATGCTGACCCTCGCATGTGCGTAAAAGAGAAGTATACTTTGAGCTTTATTCTGAGGTCACCGTTGCCACCTAGATCTAGTCTGTATCCAGTCCAGATGGTGGATTAGCACCTAGAGGTGACCTCTACAGATCCCTTGTGAAGACCTCGTCAGACATCGGCTCAAGACCATGAGAACTAGATGTGTCCTCTTCTCAGTGTGACGTGCATTTCAGCCTGGAATTAAACCACACCAATGCTGGTTTCATCTGGCCAGAAGAGAACTGCCCCCCAGACTGAGCCTGGTTTCTCCCAGGGAGTTTTTTCTCCATTTCTGTCACCAAAGGAGTTTTGGTTCCTTGCCTTTGGCTTGCTTAGTTGAGGACACAGTTTCTGGCAACATTGTTGACTTGACTGCACAGTCACTATTAGAAGAGAACTGAACTGAGCTGGACGATGACATCACTGAATCAACAATGAACTGACTTTAACTCATAAACTGTTTTCTAATGTCCTCTTGCATTATCAGCACAAATTTTCTGGTTTAACACTGTAAAGCTGCTTTGACACAATCTGTATTGTATAAAGTGCTTGTAGTGAGTTCGTGTGTGGAAAGGAAGAGGACAAGGGTCGGCTGGACTGCTGACGAGTTTATTACGATTTAAAAATAAATATTCCTTGCAAACACCAATGGTGACTTTTACTTTGACAACAATATACTCTAATGCATAGCACTTCCAGGTTACTTCTTCTGGTTTCTCAGGTCACGTCAGCAGTCCGTCTCTCTCTCAACTGCTCCCGTTTCCCCTGGTGTTTTATACTCTCTCCACGCCAATTACTGCAACAAGAAACAGGTGTTGATCGTTTCCGTCCAACCCACACACTCACCGCTCATCTCCTGACTCTTCTCTCCCGCTGCAGACTTCGCTAAACCACGCCCCCCCTGCCACATATCCCCACCGCCCGACTCAGGCCGGGGAGCCATCCAGCCTGCAGCACCTCCCCCCCCCCCCATTTCTGGAGAGGAAGTCGGCCAAAGCCATCTGAACACCCGGCCTGTGGATCACCTTGAATTTAAAAGGCTGTAGAGCCAGATACCAACGGGTGATCCACGCGTTGGTATCCTTCATGCGGTGGAGCCACTGCAGCGGAGCGTGGTCTGAACAGAGGGTGAACTCCAGTCCCAGGAGATAATAGCGGAGGGTAAGGACGGCCCATCTGATGGCAAGACACTCTTTCTCGATGGTGCTGTACTTAGCCTCTCTCTTCGAGAGCTTCCGGCTAATGTACAGCACCGGCTGTTCCTCCCCCTCTATCTCCTGGGACAGGACTGCACCCAGCCCCCAGTCCGACGCGTCAGTCTGCAACAGAAAAGGGAGAGAGAAATCAGGAGAGTGTAATAACGGCCCGCCACACAGGGCTGCCTTTACCTGGGTAAAGGCCTGCTGACACGACTCCGTCCACTGGACCGTATCTGGTGCCTCCTTTTTAGTAAGGTCAGTCAAGGGGCTGGTGAGGTCCGAATAATTAGGAACAAACTGTCTATAATATCCCGCCAGCCCCAAGAACTGCCTTACCTCCTTTTTGGTCTTGGGACGTGGGCAGGTCGCAACAGCGGCTGTCTTGTCAATTTGGGGATGCACATGTCCATGCCCCAAGTGGAAGCCCAGATACCTTACTTCCACACGCCCAATCGCACACTTCTTCGGGTTGGCCGTGAGTCCAGCCCCCCTCAGCGACCTCAGGACGGCCCTCAGATGCTGCATATGCCGCTGCCAATCATTACTAAATATAATGATATCATCTAAGTAGGCAGCAGCATATGCCGCATGGGGCCGCAGAATCTTATCCATGAGGCGCTGAAAAGTAGCTGGTGCCCCGAACAACCCAAACGGAAGGGTAACAAACTGGTGTAATCCAAACGGCGTTGTGAAAGCTGTCTTTTCTTTGGATAATGGAGACAAGGGGATCTGCCAATATCCCTTCGTTAAGTCCAATGTCGAATAAAAATGAGCCGTGCCTAGCCGATCAAGTAAACTCGTCAACCCGCGGCATTGGATACGCGTCGAATTTCGACACAGCATTCACCTTGCGATAATCCACACAGAAGCGGACTGAGCCGTCCGTTTTTGGGACTAAAAACTATCGGGCTCCCCCAGTTACTATTGGATTCTTCTATTACTCCCATTTCCAGCATTGCGCCTAATTCAGCCTGAACTACCTTTTTCTTGTGCTCAGGTAAGCGATACGGCCGGCTGCGAACTACCACGCCCGGCTCCGTCTCGATATGGTACTGAATGAGGTTGGTACGGCCCAGTAAGGGCGAGAACACGTCGGCAAATTCTGCCTGTAATTTCGTTAGATCAGTAAGTTGGGACGGCGAGAGGTGATCTCCTCCTGGGGCCAGGGCGAGGGATTGTGGTTTGACATTCGCCTCAGGCCCGAGATCATCCTCTCCGCTAATCACCGTTGCCAACATCACTGATTCCGCCTCATTCCATTTTTTTAGGAGGTTGAGGTGGTAGGTCTGATGTGCCCCATTCCTATCGGACCGTATTACCTCATAATCGAGATCTCCGACTTGTCGTGCGAACCTTAAACGGTCCCTGCCACTTAGCCATTAACTTAGAGCTCGACGTTGGGAGTAATACAAGTACTTTCTTTCCCGGTGCAAATTTGCGTAATCTAGTTCCCCGGTTATACAGCTGGCTCTGGTGTCCTGGGCTTGTAACAAATTCTCCATTGTTAGCCGCCCCAAAGTGTGGAGTTTTGTTCTCAAGTCCAGCACATACTGAATTTCGTTTTTGCCTTGAAATGGCCCCTCCTCCCAAGTTTCTCTCAGGACATCCAGCACCCCTCGGGGCTGGCGACCGTAGAGAAGTTCGAAGGGGGAAAACCCCGTGGAGGCATGTGGGACCTCTCGCACAGCGAATAACAAGGGCTCTAGCCACTTATCCCAATTCTTGGCGTCTTCTTGGACGAATTTACGGATCATGGATTTAAGCGTGCGATTAAATCGTTCGACCAGGCTGTCGGTCTGTGGGTGATAGACGCTAGTTCAAACCGATTTAATGCCCAATAATCCGTATAGTTCGCGTAGCGTACGTGACATAAACGCCGTGCCCTGGTCGGTGAGGATTTCTTTCGGAACCCCACCCGGGAGATTAGACGAAACAGGGCGTCCGCAACACTCTTAGCGGAAATGTTGCGGAGAGCCACTGCTTCAGGATATCGGGTTGCATAGTCAACTATGACTAATGCAAAGCGATGTCCCCGTGCCGATCGCTCTAATGGCCCGATGAGGTCCATACCAATTCTCTCGAAGGGGACCTGCATTAAGGGAAGGGGGTGCAATGGCGCTTTTGGGGCGGCCGGTGGATTCACCAACTGACATTCCGGACAAGACGCACACCACCTGCGCACGTTGTCATGAATGCCCGGCCAAAAAAAACAAAAAAACGGGTCATGAGGCGATTCAGTGTTGCTGCCTGTCCCAAATGGCCCGCCATAGGATTAGAATGAGCCGCATGGAAAAGCATTTCCCTGCGGGTCTTTGGAATCAACAACTGGGTTGTATTTATTTTTGTCCGAGCGTCTTGGGTCACTCGATACAACCGATCTCTTAGAATGGCAAAATACGGATAGGTGAGCGGGTGGCCAGGATGGAGAGGCTGACCATCGATAGAGCAGACCTGTTGGAATGCATGAGAACCAGTCTCCCGATTTTGCTCGGTTCCCCCGAAGCAGAACCCAGCGGTCCTGGCTCAGTCTCTCCCACCTGCACACGCGCATCCCCCTTCCGTGCCTTATTTCCCCAAGAGGCATCCGCACATAGTGACCCCAATAAAACAGTAAACGCGGGCCAATTCGTTCCCAGAATTATCGGATGCCGGAGGTAGGGACTAACCGCCACCTCCACACTATGCTTTTGACCCCTGAATTGAATGATGATCTGGACCACCGGGTACTCCACCACATCCCCGTGTACGCACCGCACCTTAACCACGCGGCTTGTATCCAATGCCCCCGGTTGCATCAGGCTTCGATGGATTGAGGTTTGGTTACATTTGGTTATATCCTAGGACGGATATATACCCCCCTTGATACTCACGGGTATTTGGTATTCGCCTGCCTGACCGGGGGTGGCCTGTGGGACATCCGGGACCCGGATCATTGTTCCCACCTCCATCACAGGACACCTGTCCACAAAATGTTCCGGGTCTCCGCAACGCCAACAGGCCAGCCCAGACCTCCCCGCCGCCCCAGTGGCAGGGAGTGGATTGGGGAATTGGCGTGGAGAGAGCGGAGAAACGGAAATGCCTGGCCGGGGCTCGCAGACTCGCGTGGTGCCCTGGGTCAGACCCGCCCCGCCCCCGGACACGAGGAGGGCCGGGTGGACGGGACCTAGGGAGAGGGACAGGTCGAGAGAGAGATGGAGAGGGGAGAGAGGGAGAGAGAGAGATTGATGGAAGGGGTTCGCCGACCCCTGGGCACGCCACCATGTGGTCCTCCGCGAGATGGATAGCCGAGTCCAGCGACGTGGGACGGAGCACTGGACCCACTCGGCTGTTTTCCTGGGAAGCCGAGCGATGAACTGCTCCAGTACCACGAGGTCGTGTGTTCCACGTCACTTCCCTCGGCCAGTAGCCACTTGCGGCAGGAGTCCCGGAGCTGCTGGGCCATCGCGAAGGGCCGACCGGATTCCCCCAGGTCCAGGGAGCGGAACCGCTGACGATGTTGCTCTGGGGACCGGCCGACCCGCTGAAGGATGGCCCTCTTCAGGTCGTCGAAGACCAGGAGGTTCGCTACGGGTAGCTGTTGTGCGGCCACCTGGGACTCGCCCAAGAGCAGAGGAATCAGCCTAACTGGCCATTGGTCGCGGGGCCAGCCGTACGCTTCAGCTGATTTTTCGAAGAGTTCCAGGAAAGCTTCAGGGTCATCCTGTGGTCCCATTTTGTGAAGGGGCAGGTGAGCGGGAACTGCGGGCGGTCCCATGGCCTCAGTACGAACCTCCCGGTCGATCCAGCTCCGGAACCTCTCGCGGTCCTCCTGCTGGGCTTGAAGGATGCCGTAGAACCGCCGTTCCTGATCCGTTCTCAAGTCCAGCAGGGCCTGATGTTGTTCCTGATGTAGGGCCGCGAGGGATGAGAAACAGTCGAGCGACAGATAAGGACAGTAGTTTGTAAGTGTTTTGCCTCGTTTTCTCATTAGACTACTGCGTGATCATCGTTGCTAGGGAAACTTTGCTTCTATCATTATTAAAAAAAAAAAAAACAACCCTGGCTACGTGTTCTGTACTTGACTAACTGAGACTTGTCATAGCACTTGTATACCGTTGTTGTTCTCTCGTTGATCTGATTGTTTCTACTGTTCTCATTTGTAAGTCGCTTTGGATAAAAGCGTCTGCTAAATGATTAAATGTAAATGTAAATGTAATGAGATGATGTCCGCAAGTGGCGTGGAGGACGGGCTAGGCATGGCGGCGGCACTCCTTCCTCCTTTCCCGGGTTTCGGCACCAGTGTAGTGAGTTCGTGTGAGGAAAGGAAGAGGACAAGGGTCGGCTGGACTGCTGACGAGTTTGTTATGATTTAAAAATAAATATTCCTTGCAAACACCAATGGTGACTTTTACTTTGACAACAATATACTCTAACGCATAGCACTTCCGGGTTACTTCTTCTGGTTTCTCAGGTCACGTCAGCAGTCCGTCTCTCTCTCAACTGCTCCCGTTTCCCCTGGCGTTTTATACTCTCTCCACGCCAATTACTGCAACAAGAAACAGGTGTTGATCGTTTCCGTCCAACCCACTCACTCACTGCTCGTCTCCTGACTCTCTCTCCCGCTGCAGACTTCGCTAAATCACGCCCCCCCTGCCACAGTGCTATATAAATAAAGCTTACTCGACTCCATTCAATCAGTGCTCATTACCAATACTCCAGTAGTGCTGGAAAGCATATCATAACTCACCACATGGCTCTGCACGTAAACTGCCTCCACTCTGCAACCATCACCTTCCTGGTTATGGAGGGCTCAATGCCGAATATCATTCTGGGAAGTCACTGGCACCCATGGAGGAGTGTGTGAAGGAACTCTAACAGGGTGATGTCTACACTTCAACTTCCCTGCCTATTCCATTGACTACTGCACCCTCATTGACATAACCATCATATTCTGATATCCTCTTCACCTGGTCCTAGCAACCCTGAAACAGCTCAGAGGAGCATTGGTTGGTATCGCTTACAACCTCATTCAGATCCGAAAGGGAGAGGGAAGATGGCATTTGTCACTCTCATTGGCCACTATGGTCATCGGGTAATGACGTATGGCTTGGTCAACTCTACCACCATGTACCAAATCTTCATGAATGAGGTATTCCGGGAGTATATCCATCCCTTCGTCATCATCTATATTGACATCCTTGGCTACTCCAAGAGCGAGGGTCCGACCATGTAACTGTTATACTGGAAGTGCAAGTTCCATCAGCCTTCAAGCTAGTTTATCAGATATAACATCAGCCTTGCTGGAGTACAGATGGACTGGGGAAGGTCTCCACTGACCAGTCCTGGCCAGTTCCATCCTCTATCAAGGAACTACAACACTTCCTTGGGTTCACTTTTGGGTTCACAGGTGCTTTATCACATACTATAGCCTCCCTGGCACCCCTTTGACTTAGCTTCTCTGCTTCAGTCCGAAGTCTCTGTCCTTTTCACCTTTTAGGTCTGGCGTGGAGGATACTCCCCCTCCTCCGTTGCTCCTGGACAACAGACCCTAGGCATCAGAGGATTTGTCTTGATTACCTCATTGACTGGGAGGGATACAACCCAGAGGAGTGCTCCTAGATGGCTCGGTCAACATTCTGGATCCGGCCCTTCTAACCATCTTCAAAGATTACCACCCAACTAGACCAGCACTGTGTGGCTGGGGCTGGCCCTGACTTTAGACACATCAGTCCACAGGAGCAGCCTGTGGAGAGATATACTGTCACACCCACACCATACTCTCTTTCTTTCAAAATACCCCACTCACAGTCTTCAGAATTCTAATCATCACCACCTATTTCCAATCACCTGACATTAAGACACTATTTCAGCCCGACTCCCTCACTCAGTCAGCGTGAGATCTCGTCTATACCTAAACGTACATAATCGACTGTATCATTGGATATTGTGTTTGTATAATCTTATCTGCCAATAAACACTGTTGAGTTCACTCTGTCCATCTTTCTGTGTCACGTGGTTGTGAAATACCAATACATATGTGAGAAAGGATGCAAGGATGCAATACTCGCCTGGAACGGACCCCCAGGCAACATTTGTTTTGTCTTTATTTTAGGAAAGACATTATGCAAATACAAATCAGCTTTGAAAATACTATTTCTGTTTGCAGGCCACTGGAGCGAACTGTTACTCTTCACAAGGACATGAACGGGCAGCTCGGCTTTCTTTTTAAAAAGGGTCGAATCACTTCAATAGTAAAAGACAGCTCAGCTGCACGTAACGGCCTCCTTACTGATCATCAGATCTGTGAGATCAATGGTCAGAATATAATTGGACTGAAGGTAAATGACATCAGTATTTTGCAATTGTTGGTTTTCCTTCTTTCTTTTTGGTCTGTCTTTGTCTCTCTTAATTATCAATGGCCCTGTAAAGCACTAGCAGGTGACTCGTAAAAGATTTGAGTTCAATTTAAGCTACTTTCCTCTCTTTTCATTTCTTTTATTAGGACTCCCAAATCACAGACATCCTTAATTCCAGCGGAGGTGTTGTCACAGTAACTGTGATGCCAGTGGTTATTTTTGAACACATGATAAAAAGGTATGGAAAATAAACTGCGGGTGGATAAAACCCAATGCCAATTAGCAGTCTATTCATGTAACTTTACTTAAAGTATCTTACTTTTCCTTTTTTTTTTTTATAACTTTTATACATTTTTCTTAATATTCTCTTTCTTACTGCAGGATGTCCAGCAGTATTGTAAAGACACTAATGGATCATTCTATTCCTGAGGTGTGAGATCGTTTGGATCTAACTGTACAACTGAGGATGATTTGGCCACAGCTTGGAGGGCTGGCATTTTGTATAGAGCACAAGTTCAGTTGTGTGTCCACAATCATATGATTTTATATATGTTTATGTTTGTTTAGGAGGTTATTGTCATGCAAAGAACGACAGAGCAAGGAGAACATGAGAGATATTTGGTTCAGTTTTTCCTAATAGTGTACCCAAAAATGACAAGTTCTGTAATAATTTACTTAACTTGATGTTGTTTTAACCCATATGCCTTTTTTCTCCTCTGCCATAGCTGTCAAATGTCATTCACACTTTTGCATATTAAAACTGGTTCATCACGTTCAATCATGACATGCAACAACCAATGCTGTTTGTCATCAGTAATGTTAAAACTGGTGTGACGTGTCTTCACACTTCATAATTTTATATACATAAACGCAAATAAGGAGCTGCTTTGGAGAAGATTTTCAGCAAATAACAGTTTAAACATAAGTATGTTTACTGTATAACTTCAGAAGACTAACAGCACACAAGTCATATGGACTAGTTTTATGACATTTTCATAGTGCTTATTTGACTTGAAGTACTCTTATCACCATTCGTGTCATCATATTATTCTGTATTAAGAATATTTAACATCTCCTTAGGTTTAGAATAAGGTGTGAAACAATATGAAGATGAGTAAATGTTGACAAATTTTCATTTTTGGGTGATGCCTTTAATCCATCTCCTTCATCTTTAGATGTTTTTTGTTAAGCCTGAAGCTTATTTAAATTTCTCGCAACATAACATCTCACAAAAAGCATTCTGAATTATCGTCAACATGCATTACAGCATGCTGATGCTGTAAATCAGTCATAATAATAATGGTGATAAAATTACATTTTAAAACCCATTAAAAACCAAACAAAACAAAAAAAACTATGCACTGCTAAAGATTTGTATAAAAAAACAGTTCAGAATTCAGAGATTAATTATATGACAACTTCATGTTTAAGAGTTATAATTGCAGTACAGTTTTGTGCCTCTGTATTCTTTTTGTTGTTTTTCTTCATATCGTTTATGTTTGTGTGGCCTGTGTGGTTTAGTACTTAAAACAGTAGTTTTCTTTCCTCACAAAAACTTGTTTTTGTTTTTAGTTTTTTTCTTGATATCTGCAGACAGGACTACATCTGTTCGGCACATTGTTTTGCTATCTTCCTATTATATGTTAATCTAAAGACAGTGTCAGGCTGTGAATTATCAATGAAAACTCTATTATTTTCACTGGTTCCAAATAATAAAATTATACATTTATTTTTTAGCAACACATTTTTGTCTCCGAAAGTGTAAAAAAAAAAAAAAATTATATTGTTACATTTATAAAATAATTTGATTTATAAATTGCTATAATGATAGTAATAGTAATTATAAATTATACTATTTTATTATAACTCCAAGACAGCTATAAATTTATACTTATGCAGCTATACAGTGGCATACAGTCCAAACATTATTTATTTGTTGATACTTATAAAATGTGTCTTAACTGTCTTTCATGAAAGTTTTAGCGATCCTGACAAAATATAAATTAGTCAGCTAAATAATGTTGCCATGGTCATATAAATTAGTGTTGGATGAATAAAAAAAAGTTTCCAAATCATAAAATCACATGTACATGACCATGATATTGGGCAAGTGGCATTTCCACAGCTGACCAATTGTTTTATCAGGCATTCATTACACTATGGGTCTTCAACCTTGCTCCTGGAGAGCAGTCTTCTTAAAAATTAGAAGAAAAAAATGGAGAATAAAGCATTATGCTTTCCTTTTTGTAGAAAATTAATCATATTGCTAAACTGTGCAAACCACTGAGAGACAACAGACTGTTGTCTGTAGGCTATTGCATTAATAGAAGGCCAGTTAACATAAACATTTGTTGCAACTTAAGTATTCTTCAAATTATAAATGTAATAGTATTTTCGTTTCATATCTATGTGCACTTACTAGACTGTCTCATTCAAGCGTTTAATGCTAAGCAGGACTACAGCCTTGAAGCCTCACAAGGAATGGACTAGGAAGGATGCATCCTCATAGTATTTTCATGATGAGAGCACGATGTACATTAGGTGGCGGTATGTGCTTACGACACCAATCTGCTATTGGCCCCAAAGAAGAAGAGGAAGAAAAGCTTTGCTCACAAATGCAGAACTTTTAGATCGTGCGATTAACCAGCCTCTCCAAACTCTCTAACGCTGTTATCATGAAGCAGAAGAAAACAGTTCGCAAACAGGCCAGAAAAGGTAAAGTTAATTAGGATTTCGCTTCATACAAGTAAAGTTTTCTTTATGCGTGGCCCAATACATAGATTCAGATGCTTTTCATTATGCAGTGTTATTTAAATGTCACTATTCGGGCGTTAAATTTATAGATACGCGCATAGGTAATCAAAGAATTTCAGCGTGTTATCTACGGAGTAATGAGAGAATGTTTTTCATCCAGAATGGGGTGGATGTTTAATGATAGAGGTTGCAGAGATGAAAGCAGTACACACTCTTTCTGATACTGTGTATAACTTCTCAGAATCGCAGTTCTCTTACCAAAACATATGACAGCAGTATTATAGTAGAGCGATGGCATTAAATTGGTACGAATAATATGTACCATACTGTAATGTGGTAATCATTCACTACCATGGCATTTGCGTCGTACTCCAAGGTACTTCTATTGATGCTACTACTTAATTCATATCCATTATACCATAGTGTTGTTTTAATACTTTTTGACAATTTTTGTTAGTTACAAAGACATTATTAATAATGGGCCTAAAATTTCTTTGAAGTTCTGCAGTGATTTTCACAGATTTAAACGTATACATAAAGGAAGATCTTGGCAGACCTCTGACAAAATAAGTCAGAGGTGGAAGTCAGCTCGAAGTGGACAGGGCATGTAGGTTGAAAGCTCCTAATGGGTTGTAAATATCTTAGCCTATTATCACTTAGAAGGAAAAAAGGAACTGTAAATTCAGTGTTAGTACTTTTTCATTAACTACATTTACATGCAACCAAACAGTAAGTGACCACATTGTTGATTAATTTGGACTGAAAAACCTTATTTTGATTAGCCTTAATTTGAATAAAATTTTGATGAGATTGGAAGGGATGGTATAGGCCTGAAATGGTTTGATAAACAGGAAAAAAGTAAGCATGTAAACACTAGAAAATGAATATTTCTCTCAGCTGGATTCAGAAATACCTTGCATATGCGGCTGCTCCAGGATTTATTTATTTATTTAGTTATGTATTTGTTTGTTTGGGAGGCTTAACGTTTTAAATATTTATTTACCCGATGGGCAAAATCAAGTCCCACTCTACATTTTTTCCTTATTCAAGAGTTAATTTCAAATAAATATACAGGGATTGGACAAAATAACGTGAAGACCTGGTTAACAGGAAATATTTCATTATTAAGGTGTTTTAGCATCATTTGCATTTAATACAGCTTCCAACTTTTATACAAAAGCCAGTTGCTTCAGAGATGTTAAAAGAAGGAAACAGCATCTCACTCTTTTTTTTAAGTCAGGTGACCTAGCCAGGGCAGATGTTCTTGGTGCTCCAAATGTCCAGGTTTATGATCATGACACCATCTTTTTTCACATTTTGGCATTAGTGTTTACGATTTTTAGCAGTTGCAGCTCTTTCATGGATGTTGGCTTTGTGAATTTCTCTGAGGTCAGTTGTTGTGGAAATGGGTCTTCAAGGTGAAAATTGAGGTAGAGATTTTGGACTATTGCCTCTATCACGGTTACACACATTGCTGTGCTACGTGGTCATGAAAACCTATCAGTTGCAAGTGTTTTTCAGTATTGTGGATTAAAAACAAGTGATTTAATGCCATTGAAACGCAGTCAGCAGTGGAAGATAACTAGTATTTAGATAAGTATTTAAGTATTATTTTTTGCCGCTTTACCCGTCTAAAGCTAGTGTTATAGTTTCTGTGTGTGCAAAGGTCCGTGTACGCGGAGGCTCTTTGCAGACATTCGCGTACCTCCCATTTTTTGTAAATGTATGGACAAGTAAGCATGGTCACTAGGCTAAAAAAGCACCAACTTCGCATGTGCTGGAAAAACAACATGGGTGTTGAATTTGAAGAGAGGCGGTGTGAAGTCGTCTGTCTCCTGTCGCTACCCACACCTCTACAATCTGTCGATAAAACAATATAAAGACAGCCAGATGTGCAATAACTCTTGGAGGTTAATTGCCTATGTATGTTTACTGTTCAAGCCAATCTACAGCACATGTATGGAACACGTCCGCCAAGCGGACCCCAGCATACACTTCAAGTAGTATAAAATGCAAGTAGTCTGCGTCTGTGCTGTCCACAGCTTTCCGTGTATGTGTCCGAACTGGAGTATAATTGAGGCCTTATTCTTCAACGCAGAAGTAAGCCTATGGGCAAAACTTCCAGTTCATTAGCCGCTATAGGGAAATAATGAGAAGAACAACAACGTGCAGTTATGGCCATAACCAGGGTTTAAAAAATTTTGAGTTCTGGGGTGGAGTTAATAATTGTGCTATAATAACACCTACAAATACAACTCATACACTAAAAACTTAAAAGAAACAGACACGTAGATGCTTTTGAAATATGTTTTCTCTGTTTTGGCTGGGGGATAGACATTGTTAAATAAGACCATATTTATTGCATCAAAATTTGTTAATACTTTATTATAGACCCCTTAAAAGTTTGTAAACATTGCAACGTCTCCGGGTGGGCGGGGCTTAGCTGGAGGCAAAAAGAGGCGCGGACGCAATGTTGACTAGGGCTGGGCGATATATCTAACGATATGATCATGCGTATCTAGTCAGTAAAGCCGGTTCCCTGATTAGCGCTAAATCGCCATCACCTGCTTTCAAATGGAGCGGCATTTAATAGACAGAGCCGTAGTTCACTGACAAGGTATGCAATATCGCGTTCATTATCGAAGGCGATTCATCTGCCCTAATGTTGACAAGCGTAAACTAGCACGTTTTAGGAGGGATTTATTAAACATGGATGCAGAAGAAGGTTTGGAACTGTCCGAATATGTACAGTCACTGACTCTGCGGGACCGTGACAAAAAAATAATAATAAAAAAAGTGGGAGTTAGCATACATTTATCAATTAATTCAGTTGATCACTGACCAAACTGGTTATCTGACCAAAATATAATGACGAGTGGATAACATTACAGTAGCCTAATTTATTTATTTATTTATTTTTAGCTAAGCCTGGTGTAGTTCTTGTATCTTGTTCTCATTGGAAACATTTTAACCAGGTTTTGGATATTTCCTAGACAACATATTAATTACTTTCGGGTGGTTTGGGGAATTTTGTGAAGGCTTATTGTCTAATGTAACCTATCGCTGGGCTAACTATGATTAGTAATGTGGATTATTTTAAGAGACCATTCAAAGGATGGCACACACATCTATCGCTGTATGTTTGTTTAACATTTAAGCTAGCTAGTGCGCTGAAGGTTGACGACTTTTCACCTATAAAACATAAACTTGCTGATTTGTACTAGATAAAACCAACACAGCAGTACATATGCATAGATTATTTTACCTAATATTAAGTGTGCACTGCAAACACGAGCATTATTTATGATCGTCTCTGTCTAGTCTGTACGCCGTATTGCATTCAACCACAATTGTCTTCTTGATTTCTGTGAAGGAATGTCGGCAGGGATCCGGTGAAACTTTAGTTTTGAACCAAAAGTGCTGTTCCTTCTATTCTGGCAGCCAAAAACACAACAAGACGACATTTTAAAGTCAAAACCTCAAACTTTTAGCGCGCCTGCTATGAGTTTTTCCTTATGTTTTGCCTCCAGCTAGAGCGGTGACGTCACAGTGACGTAGGCGATTAAGGGGTCTATTGGTTAGGGGTGGATAATTGTATCATTTGTTTATTATGTAACACTATCCCACATGGTGTGTTAGTGCATAAAAAATGTTAAGTTAAATCAGATTTATTTGATACACAACATTGTTTCAATTCAGCTTTACAGAAAACCACAACAAGGCTTATCTCTTTATATCTTCATGCCATAGTCACATTTATATATGCTCTCAGAGAGGTGTCCAATAATATAGTTTACAATTTGCGATTATTATATATTGGTTTGTTTATTAATTTGTAGTACTTCACAATTAAAAATCATAACATAATACTTGTACACATTATGTAATACATAGGCCTAATGCATAGTGTTGTTAGTCCTCTTGTGTGCAAGCCAAAGTCTACTGTGGCAAGGTACAAAAACTCCATGTGATGTCTGGATAATGGAGGGAAAAAAAATGCCTTGGGAGAAACCAGATAACAACGATTTGTCTGTAAATGACAGTTTTATATGGATAATGTTTTTAAACTTGATCAACAATTAGGCTAAGTGAACCTTGTCACATATTGAAATTATTTAAAAAATTCATGTCATGATCCCTTTAAAAGTCAAGTCAAATGAATCTCAAAGTTATGTAGTTGTTTGGTTTTGTTAGTTTTGTGTTTTCACTTTTAGAATTTAAAAAATGGGAATGGGGATGAGAATTAAGGCTTAAACATACAATAAAACGTAAAAAAAAAAAAAAAAAATTATATATGTGTGTATATATATATATATATATATATATATATATATATATATATATATATATATATATATATATATATATATATATATACACACACACACACACACACACACACACGCAAACAAAACCAAATTAAACCCTGCGGCTCATGACGATGACGATAAATTGATGTGTAAAGACAAAAACGATCAGTCTGTGCAAGAAACTGAACAGTATTTATATGGTTTAATTTTTTTTTTTTTTTTTACCTCTGATTCACACAATGTGCGAATTGTTAGAACTCTCCTGAGTTCTTTCTCAATAGGAGGCATGAAGCGTCATCTTCTTCTTCTTGCTTTATGGCTAATCACAGACTTATAAGTGCATTAGCGCCACCTATCTCTCAAGTGGACCATTGACACTCTAACTACAATCTCAATTAGGAGTGTCATTGGAAGAAGAAGAAGAAGCCTCATGTGCCTGCTGCTAAGAATGTGCTCAGGAAGACGCGTTCAGGAGAGTTCTAACAGTTCGGACATTGCCTGACTCAGAGGTAAAAAAACCCCCGATATAAATACAGTTCAGTTTCTTGCACAGACCGATCGTTTTGTGTCTTTACACATCAATGTATCGTCACGAGCCACAGGGTTTAATTTGGTTTTGTTTAGGGGTGCACGATAAATATCGACCGATAATTAATGCGCATCTCGTCAGTAAAGCCGGTAATCTAATCAGCGGTAAATTCCATCAGGTGCGTAATTTCACATAGAGCAGCTGTTACTACACAGTAGGGTTGTGCCGATAGACAATAGTATTGTATATCAACGATAGTCAGAGATATTGACAATGTCTCTGTCGATAGTCAAGATGATATTAGGCTCATTCTCCTATTAACGTATTAAATTATAATAATAATAATTATTATTATTATTTTTATTAGGTGGCCTATTATAATTCAGCTATCAAACTCCCCAGCTATTTCACTTCAGCACCGCATTTCACACACACACACGCGTGCAAATTAGGATTAGAGCCTGTAGCCTGTGAAGAAGTCTCCATCCACAAACAGACGTACATCGTCTGCAGATATAAGGTATTTCATTGCACTTTAAGAAGTAATCTGAACGGCCTATATATGTGCAATATTTTAAACGAGCCCTCACTAGCTGAGTTTAATGCCACAGTTATGTTAGAAAGCTTCTCATTCTTGTTTCTGTGTGCGTCGGGCTCGTCATGCGGCGCGCGGTCCGGAGCGCTGTATGACTGATGCATCCATTCAATTGAACTTTACTCCAAATATATGAACTTAACTGTTTTGAATACTTTATATTTAATGTGTTCGTTTATGTCCAATATTAGTGATAAACTGTTGAACTTTAAATGAAATCTTCTATGATTTTGACTGTTGACTGATTTTGCAGAACATTTAGACTGAAAACTTCCGTGCTCCGATGCGGCAAATTTGTCACAGGACGCGCGATATGACAGTTGCGTCCGACTATGTGAACTAGCTGTTTTAAATACAATATTTTTATATTTAACGTTAGTTTATCAGTATATTTGAAAGTATATTTTTTCGATTATTGGTGATTTCAATAGGCTCTCTTTCGTGCACCTGCGCGGTTAAAAACACCAAATAGTTATGCTATGACAAGAACAAAGAGTCTCTCTCTTGCTCCACCCATGCATGATAATATCATGTATTGTCGATCTCACGGGCTGACGATATGACGATTTGAAAAATGACCATATCGCCTAACTCTACTACACAGAGCCTTTGTTAACTGACAAGGTGTGCAAATCCACGTTCATTATCAGGGCACCTGATTTACCGCTGATTAGAAACCCGGCTTTACTGATGAGATGCGCATTAATTATCAGCCGATATTTTTTGTGCACCCCTAGTTTTGTTTATTTATTTATTATTATTATTTTTTTAGCTTTATTGTATGTTTTAGCCGTGATTCCCATCCACTTCCATTATAAGAATGATAGACTGCAGTGGTTTGTGTTAAAAATCTCCGTTTGTGTTCTGCTGAAGAAACAAAGTCACCTACATCTTGGATGCCCTGGGGGTGAGCAGATAAACATCAAATTTTCATTTTTGGGTGAACTATTCCTTTAATAAAACATTAGCTGATGCATCATCATCATTCTGTGCATTCTCCACTCTTAATACAAAACAATATAAAAGTAAATACACATTATTTTTAAGGGTCTTTTCCCATCCTACCCTACAGTATGTTATTTTTACATGAACAGAATGTGCCATAGAAGATTTAGTCTGGTTGGATTTTGGTACTTTCATGATTTTTATTTTTTATTTTTTTTATGTTTTATTACAAAAAAAGTATTAACACCTAATCTGCACTAACACTTAAAAAAAATTATGGAAAAAAAAAATCTCAAAAGTTGCAGTCTGGTCTTTTGTCTTGAATGAAACGTAGGGAGGTGGGCTCAGTGGTCAGTTGTGACAAGCTTTTCTCAGTGGTCAGTTGTGTCAGTATGTGTGTGTTTAGCTATATAACTGTTGTCTCCATATGAGGTCCAAAAGAGGGTGTGTGTACAGCAGCTCTAAAAATACCTAGGAGGCAGTGCATATATCATGTTGCAGCTAAACCAGTGAGATGTACTTCATGTGAGCAGTAAAAGCTTTGCTTTTCTTTTGCAGTTTAGTTTGCAAAATCTAGAAACCCCAAAGGATGGGTGAAACCAGTGTAGATGAAGCAAAAATGACAGGTATAGTCTGACATGTTTAGACATGAGCTTTTTTTGCTGGGGCTTTTACTTGTGTGGTGTGAGCAAAATCTAAATCTGTCAGATATAGTGTAATGTTTCACATGTGGTTGTTGAACTCAGTGCTGGTTTGAGCATGAAGTCTAAAGTTAATCTCTTTGTGTGTTTGTGTATTGTATTTTTCATAAAATGTGAGCTTGTTATTGTTTATACTGTCATGCCATTTGTAGTTCATTCATTCATAACATGCCACTGTAGTTGTAACAACTTTCTGTAATTATTTTTACATTTGAATTTAATTTGTTTAACAAATGTATGTTTGATAATTGGTTGTATTTTGGACTGACTAATCATTGTGATACTAATTACGCTGGCCCTCTCAACCTTGTGAGGTCACACCCACATGTATGTAGCCACCTCCCCATTCGTAGATGGGACTGAAAAGTAGAGCTGTTAGAGTATGATCACATAACATGTAACATACAGACAACCTTACCTGTCAAGTGTAATACAATCTGTAATATGATCGTGTTATTTATTTTAACCCTTTGTTATTCACCTCTGTGAGTGAACCATTCCCTGTGGCTTTTTACATTCAACATTTGACCTCATTTCAGAACATTACAGGTACTTTTGTTGAATAAGAAGGGCACAGTGCCAGAAGATCTAGTACTACCAATTTTTAAAACTGAAAGCTCCTATAGTGCCAGTAGGGGTAACAAATTAACACGTTGATATTAAAGGGTTAGTTCACTCAAAAATGGAAAAAACACCCTCATGTTGTTCCAAACCAATGGAACTAAATGTGGACCGATATAGTTTTTTTTTTTTTTTTTTTTTTTTTTTTAATATGGCACTCTTTTATGTTTACAGTCAGTTAATTTTTTTTTTTCATTTTACTTTCGTTTTTTAATAAATAACACAACAATAATATATTTTTTTAAATAATCAGAAAATAATAATAGATAAGTGCTTTGAACTTGAATAAAAAGATCTGTAAAATAATTTTCCAGTACAAATTAATAGTTTTATTTTGTATACCAACTTCTGTAATCCTATTTTGGCATTTTTCAAAAAATAAAATGATTAAATGCATGAATAAAAAGCAAGTAAACACTGTAACCAGCAGTGCAATCAATCTAGTGGTTTTTGTATACTGAGAACCATATTTTCTCCAATAAAGATCAGGCAATGCTAATTTTACACATGAATACGACATAGAGTTCAGCTAGAAATAGCACAGCATACCTGCAGTTTGAGATTGGAAGCTGACCGCTTGTGCTTAGCTGAACTCTCCTGTCTGCATCCAACAGACCTTAATCAGGGTAGTGCAATATTTAAATTTTGGCGTCAATGAAAATGAGTCTATGAGGGATAAAATTACTGTGTGTTCAACAGGTTGTGCTTGTGTGATCACAATGAATTGTATGGAAATGCAAATAGTGTAAAATGTACATGCATGGTAATTAACTGTATATCCTTTTTTTCTTAGTGTCTTTTTTGCCAACCAATCAGTACCTGCCAAAATGTAGATCTTTTTTCACAGCCAGAGTCACTTTCTGTTCTGTTTGTCAAGGTCACACGTCTGCTAGTAAAAACGTAAACCCACTGGAGAGCTACTTTATAATAGAAATTCAAGTTGTAATTCTAATTGAAATTGACAATGACAATGTTTCTTCTTGTTTAGCCTAATTCTGTACAATCTATTATACAATCTATTGTATGAAGTGCTAAATAAATGTGACGTGTCTTGACTGGAGTGTCAAATTTTAGAGCTTGTACAAACGTATCCACATTGATATGATCAGATGCTTTCTTAACTGCTGTTTTCTTACCACTCATTATTGTTGTACGTTTATTTTGTTATTGAGAGGATAGTGCGCAGCACATATTTATCAAACCATAGTACCACATTTTTTAAAATTATTAATGTTCTGAAGATGAATGAAGGTCTTATGGATTTGGAATGACATGAGGGTTAGTAAATGATAACAGGGTGAACTGAAACTTTACAGTTTTTTTTTTTTTTACATAATTGCTTTTTGTATTTGCTTAACTAGCATTTTTTTAAAAACCTAATCTGTTTCTAATTCTAATTCTGCATTCAGATTTTCAGTGTACATTTAGTTTGTATTCAACTTAGAATGACAAATACAGTAGTTTTGAGAATCTCATTCTGTGTATTTGTCTTCTCAGACTCTCCAAGTGGAAATACAGCCGTTAAGAGTGAAAAAAAGACAGAGGGAAACTCTTTCTTTAGCTGGCTGTTGGTGCTGGCTTTTCTGGGGGCTTGGCTGTCTGTGGGTGTTGTGTGGTTTGACCTTGTTGACTACAACAGTGTGATTGGTAAGTATTTTTAAAAACAGAAATGTGTTTAGGAATGTAGACTGCTCACTTTTTGGTAAAATTACTTTTTTTTTTTTTACACAAATTGTGACCTAAATGAACCATGCAGATCTCTGGAGTGTTTACTTGAACATTTTATAGTGATGTAAAATTGTGTGTGTATGGACACACCAGTGGTAAGACGCACCAGTTTGCAATATCAAGCAGCAAAACAAGCTGTTTTGTACAGCTAAACATTTACAAAGACATTTAAATTTACAAATTGCTGCGCCCGCTCTTACGGGAAAAATACGGTGGGTAGGGATACGGAAAACTCGGACAGAATTGCTGAATCCAAAAATGGGATTTATTGTATAATGCGGAAATGCACAGAATTTGTTAAAGTTTGGATGACATAATCAAAAGTAGGTCATTACACTTAAATCATGGACTAGTATCTGTAAATATTAGGCCGCAAAATAAATATGAATCCTGCATGTTCTGTGTGTCTCTGTGTGAATGAAAGGTGACACGCGGTTTCATTTACTACACATTAGGGATAGGTGATACCACTTATTTTGTTTTTGATAAGATACTGATACTTTTAAAGGCCAATATCATCGATATAGATACCGATATGATACTTCTAAACTGAACTTTTAAATTATGAAATTTATTAAATTATTAAATTACCAAAAGTAAAATGGGTAATGATACCCACTTAACTTTTTATATATGAAACACATTTTAACATTCAGTATGCCTTAATTGCAACTTACTAGGTTATATTTTTGTTTACATGTGTTTAAAATATGTTTACTGTAGTGGTAACCACGGAAATCTACAAGTACTATATTTGAACTATGGTCACTTAGTGAAACCACTATGGTTAATTTTCATAAGCGACTGCCAGTGAAAGCCTGTTGCATGCATAAAATGCAACCTTTTTATTCTGACAGCTATGATTTATATTAACATCACAGAATAGAACATGATCAATATGAACTTTGTGTTTAATTTAAATAAATGTAATTGCACAATCTATAGGCTACAATTTCAATTTGTTTATTGTGAAAAACATACGTTTTTTCTTCTTCTTCTTCTTTTTCTTCTTCTTCTTCTTCTTCTCTGTCCTCTGATAAGCATTGATCTGCCATTCCCAAAAGCATAAATGGTTTCTTATGATACTTCTGGGAAACACAGCCCTGTTTGAATGCACTGTCCGAAGTGAGTGAATGCTGTCTGTGATTGATAAGTTCTGTCTTGCAGCACTTGCGTGTGTTCAGATGAGCAAGAAAATAGTTATATCCTACACAATTATTCACTAACATAAGTTATTCGTCCAATTCAATACATGTTGTACATATAAATTTTTTGCTAAACAAAATCACTGGTTAAAAAAAAAAAAAAAAAACACACCTTAGTATCGATATTTTTTATTTGATAAATAAAGATACTTTCGATACTCGCATCATTATCGATATATATATATATATATATATATATATATATATATATATATATATACACACACACACACACATCAGGATCAATACGCCCATCCCTACTACACATGCTGAAGCGCGCATAATGCTTGCGGTTATTGCAGCATCTCCTGTCTCATTAAATGAGGACATAAATACATAAACAACGTTTCCAGAACTTGTCTGAGAGTAACGTTACTTTAGCATTTTACCGTTGTATTTAAAGGTACAATATGTAAGATTTTTGTTTTATTAAAATATCCAAAAAAGCATTAGAACAGTTATATATTATGATATATTTTGCTGACTTGTGTCCTTACAGTATCCCAAATGTTTCGAAGAATGTTTAAATCCAGAGAAATAAGCAATTTTAACTAGTGACACGGACTGTGTCCATGGTGTCATTGTGTCGCCAGCCAGTGACGTCATAACCCCTCGATTTCCGAGGTTTTGTTTTGTAGAAAACATATGGAAACACCAAAGACGCTCTAATATATTATGCGTTTTATTAGACCGGTGACGACCGCAGAGAGTAGCATTATAACAGAACTTTCAAACGTATCTAGTATGATAAAACAGCGCTGCTTTTTTCCCCACATACGCACGACCGGAAGGAAGAGAAGCGGTCGACTATGACATAATAAAAGCTCTGCTGCTTTTGAGCCGTGTGTCACGCTCGTTCAGCAGCCTCGTTTTGCTTCGACGGCCTTCAGCCTCAACCTGCTTCATTCTACTACGTTAATAAATCATTAGCTCACTCATGAACATGATTTCTGCCCGAGTTCCGTCAGATTGCATCAGCTGTGCAGATGAAGAACACAACTCCAATGATTCCACACTCAGTTACGGTCATCAAACCAAGCTACCTGGTCTTTGTTTATTTTGAACACGGGCACTCTAGCGGTGAAAAAATACATATTGTGCCTTTAAGTAAAACTACCATCATATCATACACACTGAAGTTTAAAGGTATCCACCTTTTTCCTGACGTAAAAATGGGCGCCGCCATTTGTAAATTCTATGGGTCTAGCTTCCGGTCTCATTTGCGTCCAGCTATTTTTAGATGTACAAAACAGTTCGTTTTACTGCTTGATATTGACAATTGATGTGTCCTATCATGTTATTTTATTCTGTTATCTTAATTAAGAACACACTGGTTTGTACTGCAAACAGTTTTACCGTTTACTGCACATTGTTATTCTCCTCGTTATTTACCTATAGCGGCTAATGAAATGGAAGTCTCACCCATAGGCTTACTTCCGGGTGGAAAAAGGTGGATAGAGAATGGGAATATTAGATTAGATTAGATTCAACTTTATTGTCACTGCACATGTAAGGTACAAGGAAACGAAATGCAGTTAGCATCTAACCAGAAGTGCAATAAGCAGTAAGTACAGAATATACAAGGTCTACAATATGTACAATAACTATACAGATAAGTATTATGGACATAATTTACAGATTTTACATTTTAAATACTATCAGCATGATATACAGATAGGTGTACTATGAACATACTATACAGATGGAATATGTGAAAGTGTATGTACACTATAGGCAGAACTATGAACATATGAACATAATTTACACTATTGCAATGGAAAGTAAAGTGCATAGAAAATATTTCAGTGTGCAAATGGGTTTATTCAGTGTATCTGGATGAACAGACAGTAGTGCAAGTAATAACAAGTTTACTGTTTTTGCTTGTTGTAAATAAATAATAATAAATAAATCGGTCAGATGTAGTGATGAAATGGGGGAGGAGTCTGTGTGTATGGTGTGGGGGGGTGTCAGAGGGCAGAGTTCAGTAAGGAGACAGCTGTAGGGAGGGAAAAAGCTGTTCCTGGATCTGCTGGTCCTTGTCCTGAGGCTCCTGAAGTGCCTCCCGGAGGGCAGGAGGTTAAACAGTCCATGGTCAGGGTGAGAGGAGTCCTTAAGAATGCTGCGAGCTCGACGCAGACAGCGTTTCCTCTGGATGTCCTCAATAGCAGGAAGTGGTGTTCCTGTGATGCGTTGGGCAGTTTTCACCACCCTCTGCAGTGCTTTGTGGTCAGCCACCGAGCAGTTCCCGAGCAGAATATGTCGTCACAGCGGCAATACATTCTGAGAATTTAGATCACAGGAGCTACAGCGGAGACTGGATAATATAGTGAATGTAGACGTTTGATATTATTTAATGTTTATATTATTCTGCTTAAGATCGCGTTGGAGTGGTTAGGCTCACTTTACATCATTTGCCATAGCCCTTTGCACGGCCGATGTGAAAAAGCGTTAGAAAGCTGAAAAAGCAGAGGTATTTCCTACAGACATTGATAAGGGCTATGCCATAACCCTTATCAATGTCTGCATTAAATACCTCTGCTTTTGATTAAGGTTATGTTGATACAGTAAGTGAATCATTGCAATGCGATATTAAGTTGAATCATATAAACAAAATATTATAAAATGTCTACATTCACTACAGAACTCGGATGAAAGTTAAACTGAACCTCGGTAAACAACTCAAATGAGATATGTCTTAATAATTGATCTTTGTAGATTTATTATATACAGTGGTTTGCATTAAATTGTAAGCCTTCACACTAAAAATAGAAGAAAATCATATATGGAAACGTTATTTTTGCGGCAGCTCGTTGATCCCCAGCCACTTGTTTGAATGGATTAAGTTTCATTCATTCATTTATTTGATCGCATGCATCCTTGTTCGGCATCTCTAATAGTAAAAATCTTCAGCTTGGTTCAAGTCCATGTATTAATTTGCATAGCATCCACAATACACAACGTTTCAAAGCAGCTTCTAGTAAGCTCTGTTACCTCTATAATGTCTTAATTCTTAACACTGGGCAGTTTTACTGGGCAATACGACGATAACAATGATAAATGATCCGAGATCTAGCTATGTTTTCTCTCCTTTAAAAAATAGCCATGGTTTTGCTACTCTAACCAAAGTGTTTTATCAGTTAGCCTATATCAGTACCACTGTGTAGTGAAGGAGACTGAATAATTAATATTTGCAGCCTCTCAGACAAACCACAGTGCGTTTTATTTTATTTTATTTTATTTTTATTATTTAAAGAGATTTACTTATTATTCTGTTTTATTCTAAGAGTATAAGATGGTTTAAAAAAAAAAAAATTAATAGTAAACGGTAGGCTTTTTCTGTGGTGATTTGCGTGTGTTTACACTGTGTGCTCCTGAGCGTGACCTAAAACATGGCGTCCATGGAGTCCAACGCGGCGTCGTACAGTAGATTCCCATTCTCTATTCATGGCAATGCATCAAAATAAACATTTGGTTTAACATCATGCCAAAAATATTATTATTTTTTCAGTAGAATGCATGTAATACTACCACTATTGCTGCTGCTGCTAAAATTATTAAAACTTTATTTTTTTTTTAAGGAATAATCACACAATATTCTTCCATATGTTTTAGTAAGTTATGTAAGTTTAGTAAGTTATTATCCCCTTTGTTTGCCAAAAAATTAAGTTTGTTAATTTTCATTCATTAAAAGCTAAATTAAATGAATGTTTTATGCCCTCATTTGATAACCAGAAAAAAAAAAACATTATTATTATTATTATTATTATTATTATTATTATTATTATTAAATGATAAATACAAATCATAGGGCTATCGTAAGAATACATTTGAATAAATAAAGTTTTTATTATGCATTCAATTAATTAGACATGCTAAAACACATAATTTAGTAACAATAAAACATAAGGTGAGAAAAAAAAATCATAGGGCCTTAAACATATAATTTTGTTAAACTTTTAATAAATTAATGTTAAATTGTATAGGTTTCATGATTTTAATTAAACATTATTTTTGACTGATAAAATGTAATGTAACCATTAAAAAAGAAACAGAAAAAATAAATAAATAAAACATATTTCATATAGGGCCCTACATCTATCCTGCTAAATGCCTTTCTTTAAAGGGCAGTGTTGCTCAAGTTGCCTCTACAAAAAATGTCTCTACAAAAATAGTGCTAGTGTATGTTTTTCAGTTTTCAATAAGAGCACCGCATTTTTAAAAATACCAGGAATGTGATGAGCCACTGAGCGTTTGTTTCACGCTAAATGTTGCATCCTCAGCATTTTTCTTTCTCGTCGCTGAGAGTCGAAGAATGTTCAATTTTGGGTGAAATGCAGAACTCATCACTGTCAATTTTAAGTCAGCTAACCAATCACAGTGGACGTGGGTCAGAACGAATACAACACCGACCAACTGTCACACCCTGCTTGTACGACAGAACACCAGTGTAGAATTTATTTATTGCTTGTCTCCAAGTATTCATGTCTTCACCAGATGGAATTCCTGGACTACCACAATATTGTTATGAAAAAGAATGCTTGGAGAAACATGTGTCTGCCATATTACTTTAGAAGCTATTCCGTATCATAGCAACTGAAAACGCTGCGGTGCAGAAGCGTTTTTCAACTGGCTAAAAATGCTTTGGTGGACACGGCCTTAGGGTTGGGTGAAATCCACAGAAGATTTTTCTACCTAAGAATAGGGTTTTATTTACAATACCTTTTTTTTAATGTAGTATGAACTACAAAGTTTAACAAACTTTTCCACTTTCTGTCAGAATCAGGCACTTCTGTCGATGATTATCTTGTTGCACAGCTTAACTGATTAAAACTTCTAATTAAATGGTAGGACCGGTAATCGTACACACACCAGGTTGGATAGAGAGGGTCATAAAGCATAAATGAATCTAGTTATTCTAGCTATCTGTCACAAATTTAACTCTTTTTCTTTTCAGTCTTTGGTTTGCTGACTGATTTGTGAAGGAGACACAGAACAGAAAGTTCACACCCACCAGTAAAGCTCATAAGTTTTTGTTCAAACCAGAGATTATTCACTGTGAAGTCATGCGCAGTGTGAATGGGCCTTAACAACCTCATGGTTCATTGTGGATGTGCAAGACTGACAAAAGCACAAACAGGGTCTGGAGCAAGAATTATGTTTGGAAATGCATTTTGTTTACTGTGTTGTTGTGTTGGACCCTCTTTACTCTGCATCTTTAAGTCTTTTATCCTTGCTCAATGAAAGGTGCTCTTGGAGGAGTATATGATGCTGATGGCGATGGAGACTTTGATGTAGAAGATGCCAAAGTTTTTTTAGGTGAGTGGAATTTACTTGTGTATGTGGCTTTTTTCCTGCATCACTGACTGAGGTGACACACGCACACAGTCTGGTTCACTATCCTTGTAGGGATTCCCCATAGGTGTAATGGATTTTATACTGTACAAACTGTATTTTGTATCGCCCTACACCCAAACCTACCCCTCACAGAAAACTTTGTGCATTTCTACAATCTCAAAAAAAAAAAATCATGCTGTATGATTTATAAGCTTCTGTACCCATGGGGACCTCAATTTAGGTCCCCACGGTAACACAAGTCCCCATGAGTTGGTGTGTATTCAGGTTTAAGTCCCCACCAGTATAGAAAAACCTCTACACACACACACATTTTTCAGACTTAAGATAACTAATTGGTCAAAACTAGCTTTTCCTGTGCCACTAAATTAAAATGTGATGGTAGTAGACTCCTCCGCTATGTCTCAAATGCAGAAGTGTGTCTGCATTTGAGGTTTCCTGTCATTTGATGGCGTTAGCAAATACTTAGCATGAAACTTAGTTTTGTGTTAGTAAGGCTGGCGTCTCAGCTCATAGTTGTTGTTTTTTTCTTCCTTTTTTTTTCTCTCTGTTATAAACTTTAGATCAAAAAAGAAGTGGATCAGAAAAGTTCTTCAAAGTTGTCCTAAGACAAGAATGGGTATTGTTTTGATTTTAGGACAACTTTGATGAAAGGTTTTGATCCACTTCAAATGTTGACTACTGTAGTCCTGACACATTCAGAATTATCACTGGCAATTGATGTGGCAGATTTGTTATCTTGGTAGTGAGCAGTAAGCTTTGTCTCATTAAGAACAGATGAGACATTGTCCTACTCAGATCTGTTTCACAGTATGTTCTCCACAAATGCAGGGCCACTTATTGAAAATTTATTTAATCATTTTTTTATTATTATTATTTTTATTATTAATTATAGAAGTGAAGAAAGAGTGGTTATTGACTGGAAATATTTTATTTGCACTAAACCTGCACATGAACATATGCTTTCTACAGCAAACACACATTGCATGGTTAAGTGACTCCACAAATTATCCTGCTCTGTAAGCTTCACATTGATGTGCTTCCTGAATGGGTTGTTACAATCTGTGGATAAAATCAAGTTGTTGTTGTGTTTATTATTATAATTTTTTTTTTTTTTTTTTTTTTGAATGCCAGGTAAGTATAAAGTGCTTGGCTTGTATGAAGTGGTTAATAACTGCTGTAGTGTTTTCTTGTGATGGTAAGCGTTTATTTATCTTTCTATGCGTGTGCATATGTACATTTCTATTTATAGGTATCATTCTTATAATTTTCTCTTCTTCAGAGAATGCTACTGTGGCTACTAAGGAAAAAACCTTAAAAAAAAATATCACAACGGAGGGAGACCGTATCCAAGCAGGCCATTCCAAGCGTACATGTAAAGACATTTTGTGGCTATCACGGCCACTTGTACCTATGTTTTATATTTGTCGATTGTGTTTGCTTGCACCGAGAAAGCTGCAAAATGATTTAGCTTTTCTGTTACACTGGCATGTTGGAAAGTATCCATTGGTGTGTTGTTTGAGGTCTTTGAAGAAGCATTTTATTCTGACTTGGCTCTTAGCACTCAAAATTGACTGAAGTGGATTCATGAGACTGGAGTGTATGTTTAAAAAAAAAACTTTTCAAATTGACAAATTAATGGTACGGAAGAGGATTAGGGCCAAGCAATAATAAAAAAATAAAACCATCTCGAGATTAAAGTTTACGAGATTAAACTCGTTAAATTTCGAGAAAAAAAAGTCGAAATACAATCTTGAGAATAAACTCATTAAATTTCGAGAATAAAGTCGTTGTGTTTCGAGAAAAAACTCGTAAAATTTCGAGAAAAAAAAAGTCGATATACAATCTTGAGAATAAACTCATTAAATTTCGAGAATAAAGTTGTTGTGTTTCGAGAAAAAAACTCGTTAAATTTCGAGAAAAATAGTCGAAAATAATCATGAGAATAAACTCATTTAATTTCGAGAATAAAGTCGTTGTGTTTCGAGAAAAAAATTCGAAATGAAATGTAGAGAATAACGCATTCGATCAGTGTTCATTGCATAGCCTATAGAGGACATGGCAGAGTTGGATCACTTAGTCAAGATATATTTTAGACTTTCTTTCAGTAACAAAGAAATACTATCAACTTTAGCTAATTATGACACAATAATAATTAGCACACGAACTTTAAAGAGAATTTGCAAGCGGCTAGGTCTTTTTAGAAGAAAAAATCAGTCCAATTTGCGATGTAGGCTACTCGCTTTTGTCCAACATGAAATGACAACCAGAGGACAAATGCAAGGTTATCGCTGGCTTCACCCAAATGCACTCTTGCACTTGGACAGCTATGATAAATTAAAAACCGTACGGCATTGCCATTAATGGCGTGTAATGTAATGAGTTTATTCTCAAGATTGTATTTCGACTTTTTTTTTTCGAAATTTAACGATTTTTTTTTCTCGAAACACAACGACTTTATTCTCGATATTTAATGAGTTTATTCTCAAGATTGTATTTCGACTTTTTTTTCTCTAAATTTAACGAGTTTAATCTCGAAACACAACGACTTTATTCTCGATATTTAATGAGTTTATTCTCAAGATTGTATTTCGACTTTTTTTTCTCAAAATTTAATGAGTTTAATCTCGCAATATATTGACTTTAATCTCGAGATGGTTTTATTTTTTTATTATTGCTTGGCCCTAATCCTCTTCCGTAGAATGGTTATTTGTAACAACAAAACAAAAGAAATTTACTTCCATTTTAAAATTATTTAATTCATGTTTAAAATATTATGTAAATGTATTTTATGAATAAATATAATTAGTTTTTGCAGAATGATTAAGAAGTATTTGGTGAATAGATTAAGAAAAGCAGTTGAAATTATTTATCAATTTATTATTATTGATATATTTAGCTGCATTTTTAAACAAAAACATGAATTTGTTTTAAATAAATGTCAATTTGAAAAGATTTTTTGCTTTTTTTTTGTTAATATAATGATAATTTCTGTTTTTATAATTAACACTTTTAATCGTTTTTTGTAATGGCACTCCTCCATGCAATTGTTGGCTGATGCATCACTTTGTAGATCCCTGCATGGTGCAGTCTGTGTTGCATCATTTTTATAGAGAAGGTCATCTGTGTGTAATGCAGTGTGCTTCAACAATATTTGCCATCACAACAGTAATGAAAACATTTTAATTTGCACATACAGTACTTATACTCATATTGTACTTGTACGGATAAAAAAATCTCTATAATTTTCTTATTAGGACATACAAGTTTTTACTTTCCCAAATTCAGTTAAAAAAAATAAATATATTTGACGTATATGACTATATATGACTGTTGACGTACGACGCTGCTGACGTGTTATCTTTGTTATTGGGTGCACCAGAAAACACGTCAGCAGCGTCGTACGTCAACAGTCACAGCAGTCGCGTTCACAACAGACCCGGAAGAGAAGAAAAAAACGCGGAATAAAGTCGTAATTTTTGTTATTTTTGGAACAAAATGTATTTTCGATGCTTCAATAAATTCCAACGGACCCTCTGATGTCACATGGACTACTTTGATGACGTTTTTATTACCTTTCTGGACGTGGACAGTATACCGTACATACATTTTCAATGGAGGGACAGAAAGCTCTAGGACTAAATCTAAAATATCTTAAACTGTGTTCTGAAGATGAATGGAGGTCTTACGGGTTTGGAACGACATGAGGGTGAGTCATTAATGACATCATTTTAATATTTGGGTGAACTAACCCTTTAATATATGGGTGTAGAGCGCACAATGGTTACAAGAGGGCGCACTTCCGACCAAAAGATAAACCTTTCATGCGGAGCCCCCCAGTCATTTTGCACCCTAGGCAACTGCCTATGTCACCTATACCACGGCCCAGCCCTGTTGTAACTGCATCTGGCAGTGGTGGATCCTGGCATGTGTAAGCAGCTGCCTAGGGCCACTTTCTTCTCTTATTTATACTTAATTTTAGGCGGCTTCTATAGCGTGATCTTAATGACAATGTCAAGAGCGCATATGCAATCCATGTACATCTAATGTGCGAGCACGAATCTCCACTCGCAAGCAGATTTCCTTCACTCACACAAAACTGGATGTGTGCTTTTAAATATACATTGCTCTTTTATGAATTGGCTCTGCTCTCGCTCAGATATTACGTGTACATGCTCAAACGTTTTCCTCGCATCACTGAAGACCAGAGAAGCTTTTTTTTTTTTCCTAATTCAGGTGAACAGTAGGCATTTCTCACTAAATGGAAGCAAGCTGTATATAGTCAGCCTTTTCTAGTTATTTATTTTATTAATACTTATTTTAGTTAAGTGCTTAAATTGTAGATATGCATTTATTAAATTTATTTTATTAAGTGCATTTGTATTTTGTTGTTTTTGTTATATAGTTACACAATAAAAGCGAATCAACCAGGTTCCAGAAATAATCACAGATGGTGCTTTTGAAATTAGTAAGGGTGCTCTAGTCTTTATGCACATTTTCACACATTTTGTCTCGTCTATTGCTATGGTCATCACCATTTCAAACACTGCTCCTTCGAGAGCAATTCCAGCATAAATATACAGATGTCATTCCCAAAACTTTGCAACGTGTGTGTGTGGCCAAAACACAAAGTTCTACATCTTAAATTGACTGCCTAGAAAGCTCACAAAAACCGCTCATAATAACCACTAAAAAGCTGTCAATCTTTGTTCATCGCGATCTCACAAAGTTGTGTTACCAATGAATCCCCCCACATGCTCGCAACCTGTGTCAATTGGCGCCTGGCTCCGCATTTAAAACAAGTGTAAATTCAGTCTAACTGCTTTGCTAATTTCACTAAGATGAAATGAAACATTCAGCACATTTTAAAACTTGTTCTTAAAATCCAGTTCTTTATTTACACAAAATAAACTAATCTTTCATGTGAAATTCAGTAATTAAGTAAATTCTGTAAAAGTATTAATACCATACCATTAATACCATTGTTATATTCCCTGCTGAAAAAATAAAATAAAAACCAATAGAACCCCTCCCAAAACACAATAGAAAATTTAATGAATTTAAGGGTTATAATGGGAATTATATTGGCTTTAATGTCAACTATAATGATGTCTACTGGTATTTGATGGATTCTATTGGTGGGATGTAATCTGGCAGATGGGAAACAATAGAACAACAGTAATTCCTATTGGAATAATGCCCAAAACACACTACAAAAAGGAATTTTGTAATTGTTTTAATGGAAACCATAGGAATTTCTGTGACGGTTTCTATTGTTTTTTTTTTCGATACACATACCATGCTGCACACTATTGACAATGTTAAGCTGAAGCTTGACTTTAATTAAAATCGCAATTAGATATTTTCCCCAAATCGCTCAGCCCTAGTAGGCATGTTAAACAGCTTTTGAGCTTGCAGCCTCTGCACAGTAACGACCAGCTTGTGCGAGGAATCAACTTCCTTTCCTCCGCACCTGGTTGAGCAGCAATAACACATGGAGAGACACAAAAAGAGAGAGAAAGAGAGCACACAGCAGCACATAGCAACCAACAATATTACATAAATAAACACGGAACGTAACAATACTGTATTCTATATACAGTACCAGTCAAAGGTTTGGGCACACGAATGGGAAGTGTGTCGAAACTTTTGACTATACTGTACTGTAATATAGCCTACACATAAAGAATATCGGCATCAGTCTTTTTTTACTCCCTAATAAAGGTATCGGCATCGGCCCCATAAAACCCATATCGGTCGGGCTCTGTTTAGGCTCCCTAGAAAAGTGTGTGTGTGTTGTTCTTTTTTATGATTAGCTTCATTAACAAGTGACTTTCCTGTGGGCACACTTCTGTTTAGTCTCAGTCCTCAGAATGGTGTGAAAATGCTTTTAATTTCACTATTAAAGGGGTCATATGATGCTATTTCAAGTTTTCCTTTTTTCTTTGGAGTGTTACAAGCTGATTGTGCATAGATAAGATCCCTGAAGTTGCACAGACTAAAGTCTCAAAACCAAAGAGATATACTTTATCAAAGTTAAGACTCTGCCATGCCCCCCCCCCCCACAAACAGGCCCCAACATGTCTACGTCACTATGTGGAAATATTTGCGTAAAAATACCACCCGTGGTTTCAGTAGCTGCAGTTAGTGTTGAAGCAGCCATGTCAAGGAGATGCTGTGTGTTTCTAGGTCAGTGGTTTTCAAACCGGTCCTGCGAGCACCCCCAGCACTGCAGATTTTCTGTGTCTCCCTCATCTATCACACCTGATTCAACTTATCAGCTCATTAGTAGAGAATGCAAGACCTGAAATGGGTGTCAGATATAGGGAGACATACAAAATGTGAGGTGCTAGGGGTGCTTGCAGGACTGGTTTGAAAACCACTGTTCTAGGTGAAAGCAAAGGCACTTTATTTGGCCTTATGGATGACAGTTTCGTGAACCTAGGAGAGGAGGTAATTCTGACTTGCTTCGAAAATCTGGCGCTTCTGAATCAGCTACGGTAAGTATGTTTTGTTATTAGTTTAAGTATTTGCTATTGACTGTTCAAATGCTGAGTTTTGCGCATTGTGTGTGTGTGTGTGTGTGTGTGTGTGAGAGAGAGACAGGGTCACATCACAGAGTCAGCTGTCTTAACCGTCCGTGGCTTGTGTACTGTACACACATTCGAGCTTCATCACTGTGTCTGGCACACTACTCCACTTTCTGTCTTGAACTGATGGTAAAACTAAGGACATTATTAACTGTCTTTACATTTATTTTGAAAGATGAAGCTCGCGATTATGGAAAGAGGCCTTACATTTCCGACAAGTGTTTGCGGTGTTCAGCCAATCACAATGCACTGGGTCAGTTGGCCAATCAGAGCAGATTGCGCTTGTCTGAAGGAAGGGCATTGTAGAAAACGACGTGTTTGAGAGAGGCGGGGCATAGAGGACCTACATCAGGGGTGCCCAACCCTGCTCCTGGCGATCGACTGTCCTGCATTGTTTAGCTTCAACCCTAATCAAACACACCTGCCTTTAATTTTTAAGTGAGCCAGAAGACCTTAATTAGTTGCTTCAGGTGTGTTTGATTAGGGTTGGAGCTGAACTTTGCAGGACAGTCGATCGCCAGGAGCAGGGTTGGGCACCCCTGACCTACATTGTAATGTAATGTACAGTATTTGAAAAATAATGTGTTTTTTGAACATTTAAGCATGTCAACATATTCTGTTACACCATATACACAAAATAATGATCTTTAAAAAGCATCATATGACCCCTTTAAACATAGCCGTTAATGATAATTCACTTATTATTATTTTAATGAAATTTCAAGCATTTTGGTGATCTCTAATCATGATCATTCAAGATTTTTTTCTGACTACAGTGTTTACATGGAGTTATAGTGAACAAAAAGTTGACTCACCTTCTAGGATTTAATAATGCATTGGCCAGTTCTTTACCCAATTCCAGTGATCTCACTAGTTGATGCAGGCCAATATTTTGCCCCTTCTGGAATCTATTCCAGAGATTGGGAGCCAAATGCGAAAAAGCTCTACCTCCTTTAGTGGACTTTGCTATTCTAGGTACTATCAAAAGTCCAGCGTTTTGTGACCTTAGGGAGCGTGACGGGTTGTAGCGTGGTAGAAGACTAGTTAGGTACGCAGGAGCTAAACCATTAAGGGCCTTATAAGTAAGTAGTAATATTTTGTAACTGATACTGAACTTAATAGGTAGCCAGTGCAGAGACTGTAAAATTGGGGTAATATGATCATATTTTCTTGACCTGGTAAGGACTCTAGCCGCTGCATTTTGGACTACCTGTAGCTTGTTTATTGAGGATGCAGGACAACCACCTAGCAGTGCATTACAATAGTCCAGTCTAGAGGTCATGAACGCATGAACTAGCTTTTCTGCATCAGAAACAGGTAACATGTTTCGTAGCTTGGCAGTGTTTCTAAGATGGAAGAATGCTGTTTTTTTTAACATGAGAAATATGATTTTCAAAAGACAAGTTACTGTCTAATATAACACCCAGATTTTTGACAGTAGAGGAAGTAACAGTACATCCGTCTAGCTGCAAATTGTAATCTACGAGATTCTGTGTAATGTTTTCTGGTCCAATAAGTAATATCTCTGTCTTATCTGAATTTTATTGGAGAAAATTATTGGTCATCCAATCTTTTACATTTTTAACACACTCTGTTAGCTTAGATAATTTTGAAAGTTTCACCTGGTCTTGTTGAGATATATAGTTGAGTATCATCAGCATAACAGTGGAAACTAATCCCGTATTTTCTAATGATATTACCAAGGGGCAACATGTATATTGAAAATAGCAGAAGACCTAGGACAGATCCTTGTGGCACTCCATATTTTACTGGTGATAAATGAGATGACTCCCCATTTAAATAAAGTGGTAGCGATCGGACAGGTAGGATCTAAACCATCTTAAAGCCTGCCCTTGGATACCTGTATAGTTTTGTAATCTATCTATGAGTATGTCGTATTCTATGGTGTCGAACGCAGCACTAAGATCAAGTAAAACTAGCAATGAGATGCAGCCTTGGTCTGATGCAAGAAGCAAGTCATTTGTAATTTTAACAAGTGCAGTTTCTGTGCTATGATGGGTCCTGAAACCCAACTGAAATTCTTCATAGAGATAATTTTTTTGCAGGTAGGAGCACAATTGAGCAGACACAACTTTTTCTAAAATTTTAGACATAAATGGAAGATTTGAAATGGGTCTGTAATTTGCCAGTTCACTAGGATCTAGTTGTGGTTTCTTAATAAGAGGCTTAATAACCGCCAGCTTGAATGGTTTTGGGACGTGACCTAAAGATAACGATGAGTTAATGATATTGAGAAGCGTTTTTTCTGCTACAGGTAACAACTCTTTCAGTAATTTAGTGGGTACAGGATCTAGTAAACATGTTGTTGGTTTCGATGCAGTGATAAGTTTATTTAGCTCTTCCTGTCCTATAGTTGTAAAGCACTGCAGTTTATATTTGGGTGCGATGGTTAAAACTAAAGTATTAGATGCTGTAGAATCTACATTTGTTATTGTATTTCTGATGTTATCTATTTTATCAGTGAAGAAATTCATAAAGTCATTACTATTTAACTGTGAGGGAATATTTAGATCGGGTGGAGTCTGGTTATTTGTTAATCTAGCCACTGTGCTAAATAAAAACCTTGGATTGTTTTGGTTTTTTTCTATGAGTTTGTGGATATGCTCGGCCCTGGCAGTTTTTAGAGCCTGTCTATAGCTGGACATACTGTTTTTCCACGCAATTCTAAAAACTTCCAAGTTAGTTTTTCTTCATTTGCGCTCAAGACTACGAGTTTCTTTCTTGAGAGCGTGGGTATTACTGTTGTACCATGGCACAATATGTTTTTCTCTAACCTTTTTCAATTTGATGGGGGCAACAGCTTCTAATGTATTAGAGAAAATAGTGCCCATGTTGCCAGTCATTTTGTCTAGTTCATGTGTATTTATGGGTACACAGCGCAGTTGAGATAAATCAGGCAGGTTATTTGTGAATCTGTCTTTGGTGGCTGGAACAATAGTTCTGCCCGGACGATAACGCGAAGCTATATAGTTATTATCATCAATACGCAGAATGCACGATACAAGGAAATGGTCAGTAACATCATCACTTTGAGGTACGATATCTATGTCCGTAAGATCGATTCAATGCGATATAATTAAATCTAGAGTATGATTAAAACGATGAGTGGGACCGGTGACATTTTGCTTTACTCCAAAACAGTTTAATAAGTCAGTAAACGCAAGTCCTAATGCATCATTTGAATTATCAACATGAATGTTAAAATCTCCGAAAATTAGCGCTTTATCAGCGGTAACCAACAGGTCTGAGAGGAAATCTCCAAATTCCTTTAGGAATTCTGTATATGGCCCTGGGGGTCTATACATAGTAGCCAGAGAAAGAGATACAATAGATTTATTTTGCATATCTGACAATGTAACATTAAGCAGAAGTATTTCGAATGATTTAAACCTGTATCCTGTTTCCTGGGTAACATTGAGAATATCACTATATATTGTTGCAACACCTCCCCCATGACCAGTCTGAAGGGGCTCATGTTTATAACAGTAGTTTGGTGTAGTAGACTCATCTAGACCAATATAATCATTTGATTTTAGCCAGGTTTCAGTCAAGCAGAGTACATCAAAACTATTATCTGTGATCATTTAATTTACAATAACTGCTTTGGGTGTGAGTGATCTAACGTTTATGAGCACAAACTTAAAAAATTGTTTTTGTTCATTTATTTTAAGTTTTTCTGGTTTAATCACGATAAGATTTTTTCATTAACATTACTGTACCTACATTTAATTTATATTTTGACCTCATTATTCGGGGGAACAGACACAGTCTTAATAGATTGGACAGCGCAAGTACTTCTAACATTTAAGCGGGTAGAACAAAAGCCATCATAGCAGTTATTTGAGAATTGGCTTACTAGTCAAATGGAGTGTAGAGTCCTGGAGATGTTGTCCGAGAGGAGATCCGCTCCGACTAGGCGCGAAAAAGCCTAGGACGCTCCTAGAAAAGATTCCAATTATTAACAAAGAGCAGTTTCTGTTCTTTACACCATGACAATAACCATTCATTTAGAGCAAAGAGTCTACTGAACCTTTCGTGTCCTCGTCGATACGTGGGCAGTGGTCCTGACACGATGATTGTCGCCGCGGGCGTCGGTGCTGCGAACCATCTCGATCAGGCTCCTGAAGTCCCTCTTCAGTGTCTCCGTCTGCCGCTGCGTGGTGTCGTTAACCCCGGCGTGAAGCACGACCGCTCTGGGGCTCTCGTCGGCCTTCAGGATCGCGGGCATCTGCACAGAAACATCGAGAACACAAGCACCAGGGAAACAGTGAGTGTGCACTTTACCTTCGGCTAACGCAGCACGGACGTGTTGGACGATGGAGTCTCCGACGATCACAGCGTCGCGTTCCGTCTCGCAGAGGGGAGAGAAGCGGTTCCTTGTGGAGATCTCGAAGACCGGAGGGGGAGAGGTCGTCGCCCGGGGCCTGGCTCATGTCCTCTGCTGCGAATGCACCCAGGGTCCATGGTGTCCCGGCGCGAAGGTGTCCCTGGAGTGAAGGACATCTGGGCAGATCGCGTCCTGGGTGCACCGGGCCTGTGCAGAGAAACACACGGGGTGGAGGTGGTGAAACTGTTAGTAGCGCACTGCATACTTGAAAGTGAAAGTGACGTGACATACAGCCAAGTATGGTGACCCATACTGGGAATTCGTGCTCTGCTTTTTAACCCATCCAAAGTGCACACACACAGCAGTGAACACACACACACTGTGAACACACACCCGGAGCAGTGGGCAGCCATTTATGCAGCGGCGCCCGGGGAGCAGTTGGGGGTTCGGTGCCTTGCTCAAGGGCAACTCAGTCATGGTATTGAAGGTGGAGAGAGCACTGTACATTCACTCCCCCCACCTACAATTCCTGCTGGCCCGAGACTCGAACTCACAACCCTTGGATTGCAAGTCCGACTCTCTAACCATTGGGCCACGACTTCCCCTTACCCTGGACTTGTGAGCGTCAGCCCGGGAGGTTTCCAGCGTGGCTCTCCGCTCTCTCAGCTGGGCCTGCCTCTGCTTCCAGGACCCGAATCTGCTTCTCCACGACCTGCACTCAAAGGTAGACAAACATCCGCCATTAAAGCAAGTAACAGTGAGTAAAGCAATTGTAATGTGTGTGAATAGAGTATTAGCGATGCAAGCGGGTTTAGCGATAACCACGCTGGTGATGCTAATGGGCTATAAGCTACTAGCGGACTCGGGAAATCAAAATAAAACTAGTGATAACAAGGTGCTCTGGTTGTTTTTGTTGTAGAATACGATAGAGGATATATTCACACATTATAGAAACGAAAATGATGGTGTATAAAATAGATTTCAACAATAAAAAATAGACGATAGAGAAATAACGTGACGGAGCTCAAACTAGAGGCATGCGGCAGCAACAAAACCATAAATGATGACAGAATTTATTTTTGTGTGAACTAACCCTTTAAAAAGTTATCTATTGAATTAACTAATGCAATCTGATATGATTCCTTGCTATCTCTTACCTAGTGCATTCTTAATTTTATTTATTTATTTATTTATTTTTTGTTCAGTTATCTTTTGGTATTTAGCTAAAGGTGTTTGTGCCAGACATTGGATTGCTGTTTTAGTAGAGCATGTGTTCTCTAACTTGGCAGTTGCAACAATTACACAGCTTTCAATTACACTGGTCATTCATTCTTCTAACTTCTGTTTGCCCCTCTTTCACTGCAGATGAGAGACCTAAAGAAGTGGGGCTTAAAAAAGACAGAGGTACTTAGCATGAGTTATGGAGTTAGTAGCATAATAAATTAGCGTTAGTGACGCTCAAAAATAATCCTATCATGTTTTACTCACCCTCATGTTGTTCCAAAACCTGCGTGACTTTTTTTTTTCCTGCAGAACACATTATACTTATTTTTGTATGTATAAATGCATACAAACTGTGTGTGCGCACAGCATGTAATGTCTTACATTAACATGTGTTTTAAAATATAAGGGGCATCAATTGCAAAGCAATGCAATTTCATCAGATGCATGAATGAAAACCTTTGTGTTTTAAACTGTCACTTAATCAGTAAATCAATAAAACAGTACATACTTGAACTAAAATTGCAGATAAATAATATATAAAATGCACAAAAACTGAACATCACAAAATCTTAAATCTAAATGAAAGAACTGAATGGGAATTTTCCTTCACTCATGAATTATGGAAGGTAGACAGTTATTCAGTCACCTAAGACATCTCAGTCACATAATATGTGTTTGCATGGGACTTGAATGATGAGCTTTCTGAGATGTGAATTTTTGTCCTACTCATTCTCAGAACATCCTACCAGGGATATTGGCCAAAATCTGAAAGCAGCTCTGAAGGAGCAGCTACAGATTATTCATGAGAAGATTGAAGCCAAAAAGATTGCCAAACTAGCCCTTGCTGAGGTCCATAGTGTTTTGGCTCAAGAGGAGGAGGAGAGACAAGCTGCTTCTGCTGCCAAAAAAGTAAAAGAAGAGGCAGAACTTAAGCTTCAAAAGGAACGAATACAAAGAGAACAAGAGGAGAAATTAGCCAAGGGGAAAGCAGAGAGAGAAAGAGTGGAACGAGAAAAATTGGCCAAAGAAAAATCTGTAAAAGAAAGGATGGAGAAAGACAAATCGGAAAAGAAAAGACTGCCTAAAGAAAAAGCAGAAAAGGAAAGACTCGCTAAAGAGAAAGCAGAGAAAGAAAAACTCGAGAAAGAGAGGCCAGAAAAGGAAAAACATGTAAAAGAAAAGGCAGAAAAAGAAAAAATGACTAAGGAAAAAACAGAACAGGAAGGGGAGAAAGCAGTAAAAGAAAGACTGACCACAGAAAAAGAGAGAATTGTTAAAGAAAAAGCTGAAAAGGAAAAACTTGAGAAAGAAAAAGCAGAAAAAGAAAGACTGGCTAAAGTAAAAGCGGAAAAAGAAAAAATGGAGAAAGATAAAGCAGAGAAAGAAAGATTGGCCAAAGAAAAAGCAGAAAAAGAAAGACTGAAAAAAGACAACACAGAGAAAGAAAGACTGGCCAAAGAAAAGGTGGAAAAAGAAAGACTTGCTAAAGAGAAAGCAGCAAAAGAAAGACTGGCCAAAGAGAAACCAGAAAGAGAAAGACTGGCCAAAGAAAAGGCAGAAAAAGAAAGACTTGCTAAAGAGAAAGCAGAAAAAGAAAGACTGGCCAAAGAAAAGGCAGAAAAAGAAAGACTTGCTAAAGAGAAAGCAGCAAAAGAAAGACTGGCCAAAGAGAAACCAGAAAAAGAAAGACTGGCCAAAGAAAAGGCAGAAAAAGAAAGACTCACTAAAGAAAGAGCAGAAAAAGAAAGACTTGAGAAAGAAAAGGCAAAAAAAGAAAGACGTGAGAAAGAGAGAGTTGAAAAGGAAAGACTGGCCAAACAAAAGGGAGAAAAGGGAAATCTGGAGAAAGAGAAAGCTGAGAAAGAAAGGCTTAAAGTAAAAGAGAGTGCATCAAAGGGGCAAACACAGAAAGATGTAAAGAAGAAAATAAAAAATGTGAACAATTACAAAGAAGAAAAAGAGACAAAATTAAATAAAGCTCATGGACAAAAAGTCAATCAATCAGAAAATGAAAAAGAATCAGCTGATGAAAAAAATACCAAAGAAGAGAAGGTATCTACTCGTAGTTTACTTAAATCTTCGAAAAAATAAATAATAGTAAACTGCCATAACTGTAAGATTTGATTTAAGAGACTTGGAAATATAAACTCTTAAGGCATTTACTAGGAACAGCCCTGCAAAGTAAATAACTAAAAATACTACTAACTTTTTTCAGTAGTGAACGTATTCAGCTGTTCAAAACACTAACAAGCTACTTTTTCGAACAAGTAGTGGTGTAGTGTAACAAAACACGTTTACACTTTATTTTAAAGTGTCCTTGTTATAGTCTTATACATTTAAATACTGAGCAATATTAATTAACTACATGTACTTACTATATGGTTAGGGTTATGATTAGGGTTTGGCTTAGGGTTACTTGCATGTAATTCTGCATAATTTAGTGTTATTATAATAGTAAGTACATGTGTAACAAAAACACCTTAAAACAAAGTGTTACCCAAAACACTACATTGCTGTTGGTCCGATGGTACAGCTGAGTGAAGGAGGTAATAACCCAACTGTCAACTCACTGGGTTGGGAAGTTTGACTGAGTGAATATGTTCGCTTGGATGTTTCATGTAAATAAACATGATTTCTTAGATCCAACTAGCCAGTGGTTTTCAACCCTGTTCCTGGAGCCCTCTCCAACCATTCACATTTTGCATTTCTCTTTAATCAAACATACCTGATTCAGTTCATCACATTAGTAGAGACACCAAGATCTGAAATCAAAAGTGTAGTGTTGGGGTACTCCAGGAACAGAGTCAAAAACCTCTGCAATAAGTGATTTAGCCTGCACAGAAGTCTAGACTGCATTTTCAAAATATTTAGTCATTATATACATTAGTGTGTTTAATAATTTTACTCTGTGAATATTTATTAATATTTATTATACTCTTATTTTTTTGTTTGCCAGATAAAAACTGCTGTAGTTGCAAAATTAAATATCAATTGAAAGTTATGTATTTATAAAGTGTATACTCTTAGCTTCAATTTACTAAGCAGCTCTTTGTTTGTAGCTTGTACTGTAGAGAACTACCTTTTTAAGGATATCTTGATTATACACTAATTCGGGCTCCTTTAAAGTAAATGCACCCAAGATACATTATCAGATAGTGATCGGATCTCTCGAACCACAAAAGTTTGGTAGTGGTCTGGTTTAGGACAGACTTTGACCCTTTTTAATAAATGTGCATTTTCACATTCTCCTTATCTGTTTTCTTAACCAGAGAGCAATAGTCCCAGATGCCCATTCCCAGAGAGTACAATGATCTTGCAGGCGACTTCAGTAAGGAAAAAAGAAACCCAGTCATGACTCCACATAAAAAAATGCCTATACATACTGTAAAATTCACTGCGGTTTCCAGCTCAAATAAAACACACTAATACACCAGAAAAAAGAAAAAAAAAAGAAAAATAAAAAAACAGTAAAACACCAAGCATGTTTATTCTTATGAATTATGATTACAGGGCAGTTTATTGATAATTACATAATTATTTTCACATGGTTCCTTGTACAATACTATCAGTACTAACGGATATGGATTATTTTGATGGCCAATGCTGATACCTTAGAGAGCAAGGTGGCTGATGGCAGATTTAACTTTGTACTTTAGTATAATAGAAAGACAAGTGCTGTTAAAACAGTAAACTAATTAAGTTCTGACACTTGTCAGCCAAACAGAAAAACTAACACCTGATGCAGTTAATTAAATGGAGGTATATATTGGTTACAATATCAGCTGAACAAATACATTTTCATGTTTGCATCACAAAACCATCTGAATATTGTGTTTTCCTGATGTAGTAAACTTGCCTAGTAGCTCACCATTGGATTGCAGAGAGCTCTGGTACGAGTCCCATGAAACATGTGTCAAGACATTCAATTGAAGAGCTCGAAGACTTGTAGTGTAGTGGTACTTTATTTTATTATATGTAACACATCAATAAAGGGGTCATATGATGCGATTTTAAATTTTCCTTTCTCTTTGGAGTGTTACAAGCTCTTGGTGAATAAAGAAGATCTGTGAAGTTGCAAAGACTAAAATCTCAAATCCAAAGAGATATTCTTTATAAAATTTAACACTGGTCCACGCCCCCCTGAAACGACTCATTCTAACATGTCCCCACATATCTACGTCAGTATGTGGGAAGATTTGCATAACGCCGCACAGATGTTCACTCAAAGAAAGAAGGCATACCTTTTATTCTCGTTGTAGTATTGTTGTTTCCGCTGCCGCCATGTCGTACAGACGCTGTGTGTTTCACTGTGAAAGCGAAACTACTTTGTTTGGCCTTTCAAAAGAGGACTATATCGGTTTCGTCATGCCTGGAGCTGATACGTGCTGGTCGCTGAGGAAATACATCAACTTTGCACTGTGGATCGCTGAATTGGCTTTCACCTTGGATGAAGCGGCGTCCAGCCTGGGGTCGTCACGTGGTTGCCCCAAGTCTCAGTCTTTTTCATTTGCAACATGGCATATAACACAACATGGTATTGTGTACAGATGTACCTGAATTTGTTCATATAGCGAACTGTGACATTGATTGTAGCGATTTTTGAATGAGCAGATGAGTGAGTGGTTTAAAACATTGTATGTTCATGAATGTGTAAAGTACTTTAGTTTATTTTGTGTTAAGTTCAGCACCACTGTGAGATGCCATAACAAACATGAGCAGATTTTTTTTTTTGTTTTTTTATAAATCATCTCTATTCACACTGACAGTTGTTTTCACTTCTTGTTGAATTAAGTCTCTTGCTGGCACTTAAATCATTACTATGACATTGAGTGTAGATATACTGTACAGATTGATGCAGTTTCATCGGATTACTTGCAAAATGAGTGGAGACAGTCTGTCCTAAAAGGTCATATTTGAAAAACAACTAATACTTTGGTGCAGTGTGAACAAATTCTAAAGTGCAAAAAATATCAGATAATGAGTGTTGATTAAGCATCAGTTCTGCTTTTTCTGAGCCAGTGAAGGAGCTAATGAAGAAAGAATATGCTCTCCAAGTTCAGGAAGTAAAGCTGTGCAGCTACAATGAGGATTAAGTTTTTAACATTTGCTTATATTTATTCAGCAGCTGTTAGACTAGTGTATGTCTAACCTACTGTCTTTAAACTTTTTTTATTATTATTATTTGAAACTAAATTTTCAGATCAGACAGTGCTAAATTATATAAAAATATATTTTTACTGATAGTTGTTTTATGTATGTTTACATTCTGGGTTAGTTTTGTCTAGTATTAGTGAGATCTTATCAGTTCTTTGATGGATAACCAATTTATTATTGAATGAAACCTTTTTTTGTGTGTGTGTGAAACATTTTAAGGTTTAATAATGTTAATGATATAACAATAATTATATAGTAGAATGTTGTTGAAGTTTTTACCTGACAGACAAAAGTAATGTTTCTAGATAGGTTTATGAAAAAAAAAAGAATAAAAATATTAAAAAGCCTGCTGAGCAATTGTCCCATCTGCCATTACTCAAACTAGTTGGGTTACGTGTCTGTTTCAACAAACAGCAATGCTTTTCAACATGCAAAAGACTATATCTTATTGTGCATATTTGACTAGGATAAGACAAAGTACATTTTTAAAAGTGATGTAATTTTTATTTGCTGATATATTCATTGAAATGGTTTATCAAATATGTTCAATGAAACTAAAGTGTGTGGTTAAATGTTCTAAAAAAGTATCTAGGTAACTGCCTCAGTCCCCCACCCTTATTTATATTTGGTCTGGTTAATACATTGTCAGGTTTGCTCATTTGTGAGTGCGATGATAAAACTTTCTTTTCCCAGTTTATTTGTATTCTTATTGACTGAAGATGAATAGTCATTTTATTTTTATGTTGTATGATAGCAATACTCTAAATCTCTATGGTACTTTTTGTAGAATTACATTGCAGAAAAAAACTGTCCTTTTAAGGTGTTTTTTTTTGTTGTTGTTGTTGTTTTGTTTTTTTTCCTCCTCCTGCTGCGATTGTGTCTGATTTTACTCAACATTCATACAGGTCTGACTGAGAAGCCTGTTACTGTGGCATCAACCGAGAACCCCTTAGGAGAAAGAGGTAAGGAAATGGGTCGAAGCATTTCCTCATGCCGTGACAGACTAGGGTTCCATGGTATACCTGTGCTGGTCGAGCCTCGAAATACCGACGATGCTACAGTATTTTCCAAACTATAGTACTGTGATTAATAGTTGTATTCTCATATTTGTTATCGTTGTACTCTGTGACAAAACTGGCTGGTGCTCAAAATGACCAACATCGTTTAACACTGTATCTTGCACCAAATCAAATAATAAATAAATCATAAAACTGTTAAGAAGTTGCAAGCAAAAATATCAATTTTTCACATCTCTTTACCAGTAGTTGGTGCTGTGACTGCAAGTATTTAGCTGCAGGCAGTAAATATCAAGGTCCAAGCACCAGTGTCTCATGTAGACGGTATGGATATGGTAGCACAAAAGCCATGTCTCTTCAGATATGATTCTTTAATTCTATGTATGATGTAAAAAGAAACAGATAATGTTCTATTTGTTTTAATTAGACAGAAATACATTTAGTTGTGTCTGGCAACTAGACAAATAAATTTTTCTATCATTAGGACAGGGGTTCTCACATCTTTCCCTCGAGGTCTCCGGTCCTGGAGAGTTTAGCTCCAACTTTAACCAAATAAATCTGTACAAGCTAATTAAAGTCTTCAGGGATTACTAGTAAGTGACAGGCAGGTCGGTGTGATCAAGGATGTAGCAAATATTTGCAGGAAAGTGACCTCGAGGGCCAGAGTTGAAAACAATAGGATTTACATTTAGTCATTTTGCAGATGCTTTTATCCAAAGCGACATACAGTTGGGGAATACATAAAGGCATTCTTCTTAAAGGATTAGTTCACTTTCAAATTAAAATTTCCTGATAATTTACTCATTCCCATGTCATCTAAGATGTTTGCGTCTTTCTTTCTTCAGTCGAAAAGAAATTAAAGTTTTTGATGCAAACATTCCAGGAGTATTCTCCTTATAGTGGACCTCAACGGCTACCAAACGGTTGAAGGTCAAAACTACAGTTTCAGTGCAGCTTCAAAGGGCTTTACATGATACCAGATGAGGATCTAGGTCTTATCTAGCGAAACGATCTGTCATTTTCTAAAGAAAAAAAAAAAATGTTTTATAAACACAAATGCTCAACCTTGCACTGCTCTGTGATGCGCGTCCATGACTTCACGTAATACGTAATCACATTGAAAAGGTAGGTGGAAGACTAAGTCAAACACCATTTACAAAAAAAAACCTCTCTCTTTTTTTGTAAACAGCATTAAAGAAGGTAGAAATGACCGATTGTTTCGCTAGATAAGACCCTTATTCCTCATCTGGTATCGTGTAGAGCCCTTTGAAGCTGCACTGAAAAAGAAAAAAAAATTGTTTGCTAGAGCAGCTGGGGTTGCGTGATTCTTCTGGATGAATCCAGGTCTCAGTCAAGTCCAAGATGCTGAGTGTGGATTGTAAAGAAAAAGCATAAATTAAGTCTGCTTTGTTGACAGCTGACTGACAATTCCAGAGACCCACAGAGAAAGAAAGAGGTGCATTAGAGGATGTAGAGATAGGCTGCAGGTTAGCAAGATTGCATTGCTGTCTGTGTGTGATGTTAGAGCATTGTCGAGAGACAACCGGAATGTTTTGGAAACATAAAAGAGGTGGAAAAGATAAAAGAGGAAAGGAGAGACTGTAAAGGGAAGATAAAAATAATACTTAAGTGCGTTGCCCATTTTGTTGCTTGGATAAAGTCGCAAGTCTTTACACTTGTCTGTCTTCACGCGAGGAGGCTGAGCACGAGCAGACATCAAATAAATACACCGTCTAAAACACTAAAGTGAAAACAGCTGTGTGCACCTTCTGATTAGCACAGCCAATAGCCTATAGCAGGGCAGTTGTTCAAATTGAAACTATGGTTCGCACTTAAGTGCAGGAGGGGAGCAATGCAAATAACACAGGCTCCTTCTTAGCCGACTGCAATTATTATATTACCCGTAAGTGCAAACAAAATTACAAACTACAGCGAAAATACAAAGTAGAAATAGACAGAAAATGGAATATTCTTGCCTAGCAGCAAATAATAATTTAAACAACAGATCTACAAACAAGTATTAAGCAAAACACTCACGTGCTGCTGTCCATCTCTTTATAAAAATTTAAGTAATATTTAATGACCTAAAGCCTTTACGATTTTTATTTTTTTTTTTTTTTTAAATAAACAATATTAAACTAATGAATGAAGAATATATTTATTTATTTATTACAAATATACAGAATAAATTGCTGTTAGCCCCCTAAGCATTAGGAATTCCTTAAATTTTGGTATATTTCCTCAGTGTTGACCATGTGTTCCAAGATAAGTTTGGACATTGCGTTCACAAGATATAAGACAATTAGTCGTTATGCGCCATCCACAAATATATTGGCCCATATCTTCACAAATAATAATTCTTCTGTTAACTTTTATAAGTGCCTCAATATGGTAAATACCTGTTTTTTTATGACTCAAACAAATGCCCTAGGGTGAATTTGAAAAAGTAGGTTAATGTAAAAATTAGGTAACTTGAAATTATGGAATTTTTAAAATTATTTATTTATTTTGTGGAATATGCATTATCAACTGATTCAAATGAGAAACTAAATTTGACCTTTATGGTTCCAGTGTTATTGGGTGTCAATATTCTTATTACAGTACCACCTTGTGACTGATTTGCACCAAATTTAATACACAGCTTAATCTAGACTCCTGCATATTTGCCAAATATAATATCAGTCAGGCATTCAGATATGACATAATAAGCTGCTGAAGATTGATTGGCTCCTGGTGGCCATGTTTGTTTTAATGCAAGTGATATTTAGTTACAATCTCCTCCAAAGACACCACATAGCCAATTTCAGCTTGAATGGTCAAACAGCTCGTTTGTTACGAGAATTTTTGTTGTTATTGTAGCGCCCCCTGTTGGCATGTTAATGCGACTTGGTGCATGTCCTCAGAATATCTATATATCCCCTTTTTTTAATTTAAGCTTTAAAAGATTCATATTGATACAGAGCAGGGTTGCAAGTATGATACTTGTGTTTCTGAGAAAAAATGCATTATATAAAACTACATCTGTTAAATCTTTGTGATTTGTTTTCAAATTTTGCACAAGCATCTCAGGTCTAAAAAGTCCACTGCTTTTTGTTCCATCAGCCTTTGTTCAAGTTATATTAGAGCATATTTTACAACATCTAACAAAGAAGGTGATTACCAATTTTCAACTGCACTGATCATATGGTTAACAATTTAATAATGATTTCCTGTTGTAGCACTCCCCATAGGAGTCATTTTTATGCGTCTATATGTTTCAAGTTTTGTAAAGTTTGGTTGTAGCGAGGAGAAGATAAAGGTCAGTTCGTGAAAAATAAAACATCTAGACTAATTAATTCCTATATATATATTTAACAAATCAAATATGATGGAAAAGGCAGAAATTGAACTGGAAATGAAGACAGAAATTTCATTTTGTTTCTAGCCCTTAGGGTTCCTCATCTTAATGTGTATGAATATAATGCAGTATTTTGCAAAGTCTGTAACAACTCTTAACTTTTTATTTTGTTAAATGAAAATATGTTTAGTGCTAGTTTGAATTCTGCATTAGTCTTCAAATCTCTAATTTCTGTAGTAGCTGTAGTTGTTCTAAAGTAGGTTTTAAATGTACAGAAGTGTGGAAGATGTTCTTTCTTTCTTTTAATTTTGTTGTCATTTGTGGCATTTCAGAGTTACATGCAGAATCTCTGCCTGGTGAAAACAAAGGTAAGAGAAATATTTGACTAAAATACTTAAGCATAATTTATGTAATGTGTAATTTTTTATTATATTTATAAGCTAAAGTACACTATATGTGTCCTGCAAAGAATCCACATCACACTCTCCACATGGGTCTGCATCTGATGCTGAACCTTCATTAGAGTTCAAAACAGAGGAATCCAGACCTGCAAACCAAATTTCACCAGACTTGTCACCTGCAACTCAACCTGTGCCTACATCAGTCTCCACACCTGAATCAATTACTGAGACAACAGAATTCAAAGAATCCTCAGTAGAATCCAAAGAAGAAAAAGAAGGTATGTTAGCTTGCTTTTAATACTGTTTTGTTTAAACAAACAGAACAATGTTCTGATAGCACCACACAACCACAGTCCGCACACTTTTCAAAGGGAAATCAACCTATTTTTTTTGTCTCTGCTTGTTTATTTATTCATTTTAATTAGTCTGCTTTGAAATGGATACTTATTGTGAAAAGCACTATACAGATAAACAAATATTACACACTTTTTGATTTATTAAGTTATTTTAAGTTAATGTAAGTCTAATGCTGTGGTGAATTCTTTTACAGCCAAAAAGAAGAAACCAAAACTTCTTAATAAATTTGACAAAACAATCAAATCTGAGGTCAATGCTGCAGAGAAATTACGCAAGAAGGTAAAAATGTATACTGTAAAAAAGTGTTTTTATTATATTACCAGAGGAATAAAATGTGTTTTGTAAAATTTGGCAGACAGTATTTTTTAAAATAATAATAATTTTTTCAGGGGAAATTTGAGGAATCTCTCCGTGCTTTTGAAGCTCTTGTCCAGAAATTCCCACAAAGTCCGAGATGCCGATATGGCAAAGCTCAGGTAACACATAACCATTAAAGGTAACAATATGGTCACATTATGGTCACTCTCATTATTTGTCTTCAGTAAAAAAAAATCCTTGTTTTTTTTCCTGAGAAATGTGGTATGTGTCCAGGCAGAAGATGATCTGGCAGAGAAAATGCGCAGTAATGAGATGCTTCTGAAGGCAGTGAACACATACAGAGAAGTAGCTGAGCTCCCAGACGTACCCCCTGACCTCATCAAAGCCACATTAAAGAGACGTGCAGACAGACAACAGTTCTTAGGTATACAATTTAATGTAGCTGTAGAATTATAGTGAAAAAAACAACAAAAAATTTGTAATATTGATGCTCTAACAAGGATTACTATTGCTTAAACTTACAGGGACAAGTTTTCAGAGCCCTTAACCCTAAATATTAAAAGGGACATTGGATGCCCATTTTCCACAAGTTGGTATGATTTTTAGGGTCTTCATGAAATGTCTGTAACACACTTTGGTTAAAACTCATCAGTGGTCATGTAAAACAACATCCTTTTTACCTTGTCAAAAACAGCTCTGTTCACGGTGACCTGTTTTGGTGCATTTCTCTTTAAATGCAAATGAGCTACTGCTCACCCCACCACTCTCTTCCAGTTTTTTTGTGTATTCGGTGACGCGTTACCATCAAAAACCCAACTAATCTACTGTGTCCTCAGTGGCTCTGATGTTGGGAGAAAATGAAGACACTTATGTTCACTTCTACATCCAACTACAAAACACCCGCATTGCTTACAAGACATTGTTGTCGATACAGCTGCTTGAGCGTAGAGAAAATGGTTGACAGCATACAACTGGCTGAGGGTAGAAATATGCTAATTTAGGACAGTCCGTCAGCAGTCGTGGGTGGGGCCTGAGCAGTATGACCTTATACTGCTCAGAAAATCAATATGGCTTGATAATTGAGACTGTTTAGGTTTTTTGGGGATATAAAAAAGGAGTAAATGGATTTTTTATCATTGCAGGGTGGTTGTGTCCACACACTGCTAAGACCCATTTATATGCAAACACAATGTAAAAGTGAATTTTGCATTTGATTTCCACTTCAAACTAAATATTATACTACGCCCCTTCAGGGCTTAATGCTTGGGTTTTTTTTTCCCAATGACTTATTATTTTGAAATGTATGTGCTTTTTCTATGACTGGCTACTCATTTAAAAAAAAGGAGGGAGATAAAATATGCACTCTTACAATCATCTAAGACATATTGCAATGTAAACACCATTGTCATAATTCATCAACAGTTGATCATAACCAGTCGCATGGCATAAATGTGCAATATTTATTGATTGTGAATTGAGTGTGAGCCTGTAGAACATGCAACAGCACCATTTTTTGACTTTAAATGTACAGTCTTAATATTTATTTCATAAAATCATAGCTTTTGAAGTTAATCACAATAGACTGTACCGCAATTCCTTGTTTTCCATTCCAAAATTTAAAACCTCTTAAATAGACTTAATACACTTATGCTTTTTTTTTTGGATTTTATGACCTCTTTATAAATTACATTTTCTTAGACTTTTTAAAGACCCATGGGACTTTATTCACACCTACTGTATGCTCCTAAATACAGTTTACGTCTAACATCACTGTCAAGCCTTGAGTCCCTTACCATGCCTTCAGATCGCCGCCGAAGAGAGCTTCAAAATTCGCTCTAGCCGCACTGCCAAAAACACTAGAAAATTTTGTGGACGCTCTGACATAGATCGAATCATAATCCACAACAAAGAGTCACCCCAAAGGAAACAAGCATGTTGATCTTTTGCAGACTGACCACAAGTAGGGTATAAGTTAACCTCATTAAATATTTTAAATGTGAAAGTAAGAAATTGATCGATGGAAAGAACTTAACATTTGTGTGGTGTTTTTTGTGTTCATGGTTAAGTGCTAGCCTAATTTCAACATGCAGTTTATAGTAGACGTTTACTAGCCTTGGTCTTAAATTAACATTAACATGAATTTGTGCTTAGCCTACATTACAAACTTCATCCTGGTTGAAGTGTAGCCTAAATGTAATTGGTCAAATCTGTGTTGTTTTGAGCAAATTAATTGCATTCCCGCTGAAAAACAAGCGTTCTAGCATGAAAATGCTTGGGAAATAATATGGTTGGAACCAAAGTTTACAGGACTCTGTTCTCTGGAATCCTCTCAAGCGGAGGACTTCTACACTCCTATTGGTTCCGCCGAACCACGTCATAGTTCATTACCATAAAGTTGACCTGACTTCAACTCTCCTCGACTCCAACACCGTCCAAGACACGCCACGCCACTGCTCACCGCTGTTCGCTGCCTCACATTGAAAATGAATGACTTCCAGCCACTTTGAAGCTCTCGCCAGCAGTGGTGTGAACGCACGGTTAGACTTATATCATAGAGACCTGAAGAAGGGCTCTTTTTACTTGGCCAGTATGCAACGAGAACTTTTTAGCAGCTGCTGACAACCACTCAGAACACCCTGTCTAACAAGCCCTGGCAACACCAACATCAGCCTATCATCAGGATGTCACTTTTTTTTTGCCAGCAGTACACTTAAAGTAAATGTTAACATTTGTTTTTTATTGCAGTAGACTAACCTTAATCCTAAAATAGAACCTCAGGCAGAACCATTTGTCCATAACAATATGAGAACATTGCCAAAGGATGTTCCTTTGTCTTTTCCTGTGTAGGTCGTTCACAGGGATCTTTAGCTACTTTGGAGAAGCTAGTTCAGATTTTCCCAGAAGACATCAGCCTAAAGAATGACTTGGGAGTGGCACATCTGCTTCTGGGTGACAACAAGGGTGCAAAACAAATATATGAGGAGGTAAGATATTGCTATTATGCTGTTATTATGTTTAGCAATGTGATGTGGATTACAAATTTTCCCCTTTTTTAAAATTCCTCTTCAGGTTTTAGCCCATGCCCCACATGATGGATTTGCTAAAGTGCATTACGGATTCATACTTAAATCTGAAAACAAGATTGCAGAGAGCATACCGTACCTGAGGGTAATTCTAATTTTATGGACAGAAATGCACAGCATATACTTCCAATCACACACACATACAAGTAATTAAATATTTTATCAATATTTGTGTGTGCTTAGGAAGGTTTGGAGTCTAGAGAGCCAGGAACTGATGACGGAAGGTTTTACTTTCATCTTGGGGATGCTTTACAGAGAACAGGAGACAAGAGTGTAAGATGAAAAAAAGAGTACGATTAAAATAGGAATTTACAGAGAAAAAAAAAAGTTGTTGTTTTTGCATGTGTTTAGGCCTATGACTGGTATGAGGCTGGGCATCGACAAGGTCACTTTGCCTCTGTATGGCAGAGATCTCTCTATAATGTCCCAGGGCTTCGGGCTCAACCCTGGTGGACGGCTGAAGAGACTGGATATACAGCTTTAGTCAAGGTAAAGTCCATTTCCTTTTCTGCATGCATAAAATCTGTTACTTTGTATGTGTATATGTGTGTGTATATACAGTGGTGGGCCGTCAGGGTCAGTAGGGCCTTCTTTGCTGGCCCTATAAAAAATAAAAGAGTGTGAAAAATGTTATTATTATTATTAATTATTATTATTATTATTATTATTATTATTATTATTATTTAGGTATCATTTTTATTTGTCCACAAAATGGCCTATGATTAGTTTCGTTGAGGTTGAACTGGAATATCCTACATAAAAAAGTCTGCGGCCAGCACTACAGAAAGTGCTTCCCGTTTGTTCAAAGATGTTGCATCTGATTTGTAATGAGCATTAGTGACAGAATCATCAGCCAGTCAAATTTTGACGTTCAATGACAGCACACCCTCTGGGTCCAGCGACGTGCCCAGTGCTACCCCCAGCCAGGGTTGCCAGGTTTTCTCGACAAAACCTGCCCAATCGCGTTTCAAGGTGGTTCCCCTGATAAAATTACATTCCAGGAGCTAAATATCACGTTTTTGAGGTCGCTTCAACCACCGGACATGAAAAACAACCCACGGCAACAGTGTTAAAGTAGCCCAATTTGGCAACACTGCCCCCAGCGTTTAGTTGGGAATTTCCAAGGTATGAAAGTGAATTTAAATGAAAAGAAAATGATAACCTCAGTCTACACCAGATCTTGTTGCCGATCTACTAAATGTCTTTTTCAAAGCACTCTTTTGCAGACAAAAGAGGAATAACTGAGAAAGGATAAACTATATATGTATTATAATAATATGCTTTATTATTTGATAAGTATTGAATCATCCACATTGTTATGGAGGTTTACATGGTGCGTTTATAATACTGTGGCGTGGTCTGTGGATGTCCAGCATTTGTACAGTTTTGCTGCAGTGGGCGCGTTGTCATTTTAGAGTGACGTGAATGTTCATAGTGACCCGTGTATTGGTGGATTACTTTTATTGATCCATGTAGGGAAATTTACTCTGCATTTAACCCACCCCAATCTAGCCTACTGTTGAAATTGTTGATCAACTGTTATTGTTGTTGAGAGCCTGTGTGTGCATAATATGTGAATTATATGCATATTGCTGTGTTAGCTGTTACAGAGATGTGTAAGATAGATGTGTAAGGGTATGTAGTTTACAATTGAAAGTGAAAGTGAAGTGAAAGTCATGACATTTGCCAAGTATGGTAACCCATACTCGGAATTGGTGCTCTGCATTTAACCCATCCAAGTGCACACACACAGCAGTGAGAAGTGAACACACTGTGAACACACACCCGGAGCAGTGGGCAGCTATATCCAGTGCCCGGGGAGCAACTGGGGGTTCAGTGCCTTACTCAAGGGCACTTCAGCCGTGGGTTTTGAGGGTGGAAGAGAGTGCTGTTCATTCACTCCCTCCCACCTACAACTCCTGCCAGCACCGAGACTCGAACCTGCGACCTTTGGGTTATAAGTTCAAATCTCTAACCATTAGGCCACAGCTGCCCCAGTATTGCTTACTGAAGGCCCTGACTGAAACCCCACCGTACGCTACTGTGTGTGTGTGTGTGTGTATATATATATATATATATATATATATATATATATATATATATATATATATATATATATATATACACACACAGTGGTGCTTGAAAGTTTGTGAACCCTTTAGAATTTTCTGTATTTCTTCATGAATATGACCCAAAATATCATCAGATTTTCACACAAGTCCTGAAAGTAGACAAAGAGAATCCAGTCAAATGAGACAAAAATATATACCTTTGTCATTTATTTAATGAGAAAAATGATCCAGTTTTACTTATCTGTGAGTGGCAAAAGTATGTGAATCTTTGCTTTCAGTATCTGGTGTGACCCCACTTTTGCTGCAGTAACTGCAGCTAAACATTTCTTTATGGATGCACTGAAATGAAATTTCTTGGCCGAAACCGAACAAAATGAAACACTGGGCCGAAGGCCGAATACCAAACACGGCACAATTTTTTTTTCTCCCATGTATTTTGGCAATTATTTTTCACCATTGCATAAATAAAATGTGCTATTCAAGGAAAAAAAAATAATTACAAAACAATGTAAAAATACTTAACACTTAGGGCTGGGACGTTTAATCGATGCAGAATCGATTCGTGGATCGATTCTTAGATTTTCAGAATGCATCGTGATTCCTCTGGAATTGATTCTGAGCTTAGATTTTAACAGCAGATGGCGCTCTAATGTAGTTTTTATCCGCACATTCAAATGTTAATGAAGAAGAGGGCTAAAGAGCGCTAGTGCATTCGGCATATCATGTAATTTCACCTCAGCTTAGAATGCTTTTATGACGCGAGATTAATGTAAACCCAGGCCACTGTGAACACCTTTGAAATTCGCCTCAACCTTTTCGAATTTTATGAATTATTATTTTAGGTTCAAGTGTGTGTAAGGATTTGGAAACAAGCAGAGTATGGTTGTTTCTAAAGCATGGAGTGCAATCTGATGTTCAAAACTATGCTCAGAATCGATTCAAGAAAGAATCGCGATGCATTTGGAAAATCTCAGAATCGATGCTGAATCAATTCTAGATTCACGATGCATCGATTTATTTTCCCATCCCTATTAACACTGAACATTTTTAACATTCTAGCAGACACTATACCATAAAAAATTATAAGTTAGTAAAATAATATTTTTTGGCCATCAGACCCCCTTTTTGAATCAGTCATGTATTTTTTACTGTACAATTAAAAGCAGCCTTGCTAAGTAAATGCTTTAATTAAAACGTTAGAAAATATTACAGATCCTAATTTAAACACTGTGTGAATGTTATAATAAATGTATTAACAGAGCTGTTGTAGCGATTATTATAATTATTATTGTCTTTTTATTTGATTTTACAGAACAACGGTAAAATTACCATACTAACATTTATGAATGTTGATCGTGCGTGTATTAGAAAACATAACGTTCTGCAGTTTATTTACTAATTGTTTAAGGTCATTTCACGATTTCAATCATCATACAGTAACCAGCAACAATCACCCCTTCCTCTTTTTATAGAGCACATGCGAGGCACTACTAAACAGTCTCTCGCTGTCAGTGCTTGTAATGATTTTTGCTCTTTCTCGGACAGTTATAAATGCTTCCAAACTGTTGACATGTGTGCTGCATTATAAAGAGTGTGTGCCTCTCACTCTGCGCTGGTTGCTATTTGATCGCGTCATATCGTTTGGTACAATTTATTGAGTCTTTTCAGTTGCTGAACATTTGGTGCATCCCTACAGTACATTTCTTGTAACTCCTGATCAGTCCTGCACAACAGCTTATAGGAATTTTAGCCTATTCCTCCATACAGAACCACTTCAACACTGTGAGGTTTGTGGGTTTCATCCTATGAGCTGCTTGCTTAGGTCCTTCCAATATTTCAGTTGGATTAAGGTCCGGACTTTGACTTGGCCATTCCAAAAAATTAACTTTGTTGTTCTTTAACCCTGCTTTTGTAGAACGACTTGTGTGCTTGGGGTCATTGTATTGCTGCATGACACATTTTCTCTTGAGATTCAGTTCTCGGACAGACATTTCAGACAATGACATTTTCCTTTAGAATTCGCTAGCAAAATTCAGAATTCATTGTTCCATCAATAATGGCAAGCCGTCCTAGCCCAGATGCAGCAAAAAAGGCCCAAACTATGATATTACCACCACCCTGTTTCACAGATGGGATAAGGTTCTTATGCTGGAATGCAGTGTTTTCCTTTCTCCAAACATAACGCTTCTCATTTAATCCAAAAAGTTATATTTTGGTCTCATCATTCCACACAACATTTCTCCAATAGCCCTCTGGTTTCTCCACATGATCTTTAGCAAACTTTCAGACAGGTATGCAAAATTCTTTTGAAGGGCTGAGGCTTTCTCTTTGCAACTCTGCCATGCACACCATGGTTGTTCAGTGTTCTCCTGATGGTGGACTTATGAACGTTAACATTAGCCAATGTGAGAAAGGCCTTTAATTGCATAGAAGTTACCATGGGGTCCTTTGCAACTTTGCAGACTATTACAAGTCTTGCTTTTGGAGTGATATTTTTGGAGGTGACCACTCGTGGGGAGGGTAACAGTGGTCTTGAATTTCCTCCATTTGAACAGAATGTCTCACTGTGGATTTGTGGAGCCTCTTCAAAGATGGATTTGTAATCTTTTCCAGCCTGATGATGAGCAACAACAACTCTTTGTTGAGAGAGATCTCCTTTGTTTGTGCCATATTTCACTTCCACAAACATGATCAGACTTTGATAGATCCCTGTTCTTTAAATGAAATAGGACAGGCACTGACGCCTGATATTCATCTCATTGATTCAAAACAACTCTAAACAGAGTCTAATTCTGCCTACAAATTAACTGCTAATCCTAGAGATTTACATACTTTTGCCACTCACAGATATGTAATACTGGATCGTTTTCTAGAATAAAAAAGAAAAAGAAAGAAATTTACTTATAAAAAGTATGTTTTTATAAAGATCTGACTATCTTTTTTTGGGTCATATTTGTGCAGAAAAACATAAAATTCTAAAGTGTGTATATATATATATAATATATATATATATATATATATATATATATATATATATATATATATAAATATATCCAGTTACTGCAATTTTACTTGCAATGAAAGTCAAAGGGGTCTAAATGAGGTTTGAGTGAGGGGTCTTTTCACATTTTGACACATTCTTCAAAAATGTAAAAATATTGTGTTTTTCACATTGTGTTATTCGTGTTCTATCATCGGAACAGCTGACTACACTGTTTAAACCAGAAGTGCTTTGCGTTTTTAAAAGTTTAAGTTTTTTACACTTAATGCATTAAAAGCTGTTGTATGTAATTCACAATTATAATGCACATAATCACTATTTCAAGTCAAATTAAGCCAAAAACATTCATATCTATAAACACTATTTAAAATTCACATAAAAGGCATCTTCTGCTGAAATCCCCAGTGGAGATCCATTACACATTGTTTGGCATGCTTCTTGAGTGTGGAAGAGAGCACTGTCCCCACCTATATTTCCTGCCAGTATTAAAAAATCGAACCTGTACGTTACTAGTCTGACTCCCTAACCATTAGGCCACAACTGCTCCTATGTAATTGAACCTGCCCTTAATTATTCATCACTTTAACAGTGAAGGAAGTGCTCTTTGTATGATTATCTCTCAGCTTTGCTTTTATTGTGTTCATATATGTCTTTACAGATGTTGGAACGTAACTGGTTGAGCATTAGAGATGAAGCACTGTCAGTCTTAGACAGCAACAGTGGGCAGTTCTTGCCTGAAGATGAAAATCTGAGAGAGACAGGAGACTGGGGCCAGTTTACACTGTGGCAGCAGGGTAAAATATATAATTAATATATAATATCCACCAACATGTACCTTACATTTACTTAAAAAAAATCCTTATATAATTACACTGGATATACATCCATCCATTTATTTTTCCATTTATTTTTCAGCCGCTTGTCCTGTGTAGGGTGACAGGGATGTTAGAGCCTAACTCGGGATTTTCATTTTTAATGGTTTTTGCTTCTTTAAGTTGTAGTCACATTTACCATTGCTGTGCAAAATTTTGCATCCAAAATCCAGCCATTCCAATAGGAATTTGTGCGATCAGTGAATTCACAGCGTTGACCACTGAAAACCTGCTTAATTTAAAAGTGACTTCTTTGTGAACAGTTCTTAATAAATCTCTGTGCTATTTACAATAGACAATTAACCTTTTTTGATTGTGAAATTTAACTGTGACTGTAACTCAATTCAGAAAATAGCAATAAAAAAAACAGCACAAAGTTATTTAATTGAGAAAATAACTTTACGTGTAATCCACATGGTTTTTCAGCTACAAGTGAAAACAGAGTTGCTTCCTTTAGCAACCTAATGTGCATTTCTTTGAATATGCTAGTCTTGGGTGGTTACAGAGTGTTTTTCTGTATCTAATATTGAGACACTTTTGGGGAAGACACATAATGTGTATACAAGTTTTACTCTTTCTCAGGTCGAAAGGTTGCTGCTTCATGTCGCTATGTCCCAAAAATCTGTGCTTTGCTGGAACGTTACCCAGAGGCCACTAGCTGCAAAAGAGGACAGGTCAGTCCCCAGAAATCAGTTATGGCTAAGTTCTACCCTCTTGCCTAGCTGTACTTTTAATTTAGTTTCACCCTGCCTCTTTTTTTACAATGCCTATTTCGGTTTATTAACTGCTGCCTAATAATTTAAATCTTCCTCTTTTAGATAAAATTTTCAGTAATGCAAGCTGGTACTCATGTATGGCCTCACACTGGTCCCACCAACTGTCGTCTACGAATGCATCTGGGCCTCGTCATCCCTTCTAAGGGATGCAGGATTCGCTGTACAAACCAAACAAGGTCAGTTAAATCATAGTAACAGAAGACACATTGGGCCCTATTTTAACGATCTAAACACAAAGTGTAAAGCGCACGGCGCAGGTGCACTCAGGGCGTGTCCAAATCCACTTTTGCTATTTTAACGACAGAAAAATGGTTGGCGTGCCCGGGCGCATGGTCTAAATGGGATGTCCCTATTCTCTTAATGAGTAATGGGTGTTTTTTGGGCGTAACGTGCAATAAACCAATCCGTCGTACCATGACGGATTTGCTATTTACACGGCGGAATTTGGCAAGCGCAAAGACAGACCGCGTCTCCGAGGAGGAAAAAAAAGGAGCTGCTCTTGTGCGAGCAAATAGATAGCCTAATTCTGATACATGCGATGACTATCCATTATGACATGTAGGCATTTTTATATTTAATTAGCCTACAAAAAATTCTTATGCATTGCAATCCTTTAATTTGTAATATTTGGCATGTTTGTGTGCTGCTGTGCGTCCCTGTGTTTAATAAGCAGCATTTACATGGTTGTGGACCCGTCTATACTAACACGCTCTTTAAATAACAAAGAAAAAACATTATGCCAGACTTTAGACCAGGATCCAGTTGGTCTATGGCGCAGTCTATTTTCAGCTCCTTAAAATAGCAATGCACCTGAACACACCTCTTTTTTAGACCAGCACGCCCATGGGCGCAATTATTACAAAGCTTTTAAAATGTTTCAGGGAACACTATTGACACCTCCATTTCCACTCCAACTAGTTGGTTACAGGGTTTTAAATGAACACTTGGCAAGCATCAAATGTGAATGAAAATAAGCAAGTAGAAGAACCTTGGCTAGTTGGCCTATTTTTATATTGATTGATTGATTGATTGATTGATTGATTGGGGATTAATATATGGCATGGCTTTTATTAATTAAATATTTATTCTGTGAATGTTGATTGTCTTTCAGGGAGTGGGAAGAAGGAAAAGTGTTAATATTTGACGACTCATTCGAACATGAAGTCTGGCAGGAAGCAGAAAGCTACAGACTCATCTTCATTGTGGATGTCTGGCACCCAGAACTCACCCAATTACAGAGGCAGACTCTGTCACCAATATAGAAGATTTGTCCAAAAACTGAGTTTTGAAAAGTAGGTCGACAGCCAATCGGAGTGACAGATTTACTGTTCTTAGCCAATCACAGATTTCTTAAATCACAAATATCTATTGTGCTGTGCTGTCCTGTGTTGCAGATTACAAGGCAATGTGAATGTATAAGTCTTATGATTGATAGTTGTAAATAATATAAGTGTGATTTTTGAAGAACATAAAGGATGGATTTAGAAGTTCAAGGGTTTTAAAAGGACGGTTCACCTAATATTCAAGATCTTAATTCAGGTAAAGCAAATTATGATTTAAAATCATGTTTCAGAGGGATGTTTTTAGGGCTCAACAGTAAACAGTAAAATTAAAGAAACAATAAAGATTAGAACGTACATTTTGAGATTTAAATCTTAAATTAGATTGAAGGGTTACCTTTAGTGAAATAACAGTACAATGAGATGCATTTGCTCTTTCTTACTGAAAAAAAGAGACCTCAGTCAGTTTTTATAGATATATGATTGAACATCGCACTGTATTTTGTGGGTTACTTTGTATATGTGTGTCCAGGTGAATACATAAATTAGTAGATGTGTTAGCTATAAGAGATGTGTGCACAGCCATAAAAAAAAAAACCCTTTGTGCCTTTTCCAACCTTGGAAAGTATTATATTAAAGGGGATACTCCATCCCATAATGAAAATGTTGTCATTAATCACTTACCCCCATGTCGTTCCAAACCTGTAAAAGCTCCGTTTGTCTTCGGAACACAATTCAAGATATTTTGGATGAAAACCTGGAGGCTTGCGACTGTCCCATAGACTGCCAAATAAATGTCAAGGTCCATAAAAAGTATGAAAGTCATTGTCAGAATACTCCATCTGCCATCAGACATGCAATCTGGGTTATATGAAGCGATGGGAACACTTTTTGTAAGTAAAGAAAACAAAAATAATGACTTTATTCAATAATTCCTTTGTCAACAGTCTCCTCAATGTCTCACCATATCACTGTATGCTGCGTATGCTATTCTGAGTCATCCGCGCCACAAAGATGCACAGTTTCTACGTGTATTATGCTTTGATTTGAAATAAAACCGCACATCCTTGTGGCGCGGATGATACAGACGAGCATACGACGACTTTTATACCTTTTATGGACCTTCACACTGTTATTTATTTGTCGGTCTATGGGACAGTCTCAAGCCTCCAGTATTTCGTCCAAAATATCTTAAATTGTGTTCTGAAGATGAACAGAGCTTGTACGGGTTTGGAACGACATGGGGGTAAGTGATTAATTACAAAATTTTCATTTTGGGGTGGAGTATCCCTTTAAGGTCATGTGTACTTGGTAGACTTGCCAAGAACATGTCCAGGTCATCAAACAAAAGAAATGTGACTTTATTTATATATTTTTTTGGTGAAATGTGGATATGTTTTCTTCAGATACAATGCAAGCACACTTTATTAGCACATTTTATTAACACTAGATATATAAAAAGATATATAATAATAATTTATAAAAAAAAATTAGAAAATAAAAAACGCTAATAAAAACACAAGTACATTTAAAGAATTATCCTAATCAAAAAAATATTTCTGTTCAAATGCACTTTTGCTTCCAGTGTATTGAGGTTTGTAGTTATAGATCAAAGCTTTCTCTCCTCTCCTCTGTACTAGGAAAGCTATGAAAACTTTTCCTCGCTGTAAAAGCAACAAAATAAATAAGGAAAAAAGTTAGTCTGTGAAGGTCTAACTTCTCAATTTGAGTAATCGATTGGAATAAAGGAATCAAATTTAAGTAACAGCTAGTAAAAACACATTGTATGTTGTTCAGTAGTAGTATTATTAACCATACCTTCATTCACAAAAAAGTAAGCCATGTAGAATGTGGTCTTAATGGCTGAAGGCATGTGGGGAATATAGGGCCGGGTCCACTCAAAAGCATTTTTCTCTGGATGCCATTGAGCACACTTTATTAGCACATTTTATTAACACTAGGGACATGCCAGTATCAAATTTTCCTGTTGCGATTAATTGATAATGCTTTTGTCACAGTATACGGTATTATCATGGTATTAAAATTTAGTTTTAAAAAAGTGGTCATAATACAGTATAACAGGTTAAATAACTTTTTTCTTATAACAAAAATAACTGAACATTTAAATACAATAAAGCAATACAGAAAAAATATATAAAGTTAAAAGTTTTACACATTAAAGTGCAAAAGAACTATAAAGACCAATAGGTATCACTTTACAATAAAGACATCATTAGTTAAAAACAAATAATGCATTAACATTATGCATTAACACAAGTCAAGTTTATTTATATAGCACATTTTGTACACAATGGTAATTCAAAGTGCTTTACATGAAAGAAAGAAAAAAAAAATCATGAAGAAAAATAACCTCAAAAATAAAATAAGCGATTTAAGAACTTTGAAAATGATTTAAAAATGGACTTAAAAAGAATTTAAGACAGTTTAAAAATAGAAAATGATTTTACATAAAATATAGTGCAATACATAAAATATAGTGTTATCAGTTCGGACATCGCATAGTGCTCATTCAATAAATGCACAGCGAAACAATGAGCAATAGCTACATTTGCTATAGAAGTTATTAATCTTTGTTAAAAAATACAAGTCTTAGTTCATCTTAGCTCATTAAATAACACAGTTGCAACTTTCATTTTTAACAATGTGTTATTAAATATTGGAATACCTAAGATTAATGAATGTTCAGAAGAATTTTTCATTGGCAGTTTGTTAACTAAAGAAGCCCTAATGTAAAGTGTGAATGAACAATAAAGAATCAAAACACTTTCAAACAATATCTAGGACATGTTGTAGTCCAGATTAAAAAAAAAAAAGTTTGAAAATAAATAGCCTATTAAATCTAAATGTTAAAGTATTTGGCTCCGTGATGAACACCATAGCAAATCCACAAATCTGAATGGCTATTTAAAATTATTTTAAAATGGTTTAGAAAGTAGTAGCAGCTGCTTTATTAATGGGGTTTACTGGGTAAGGGCTGCAGTTTAGCGCCATCTGCTATCAGAGAGTGAATGTGCTTTCATTCAGCGTGTCTCTCACATGTTCCCCCATGTGCTTCTCATGTGTGCTTGTTTACATCAGAGCGCATGCTTCTTTCAAGCAGCATACAGCAGTGTTGTGCATTTTGAGCAGTTGATGGGAAAAATATTCTTAAAATGCATTCCAAATTCTGAATAATTTGTAATATATAATTATTCACGGTATTTAGAAGTGCCCACGATAACAATACCGTACATATTCATTACCGCGATATATTTATTACCGAATACCGGCACAAGTCTAATTAACACTACAAATTCTACATGATTTTTGTATACATGTTTGTTTACATAATTTCATCATGCCAAAATGTTTGTTCTTTGTATTGTTTGGGAAATATTCAATTTTGATACGTCTAAAAAGATATATAATAATAATTTATAAAAAAAAATTAGAAAATAAAAAACGCTAATAAAAACACAAGTACATTTAAAGAATTATCCTAATCAAAAAAATATTTCTGTTCAAATGCACTTTTGCTTCCAGTGTATTGAGGTTTGTAGTTATAGATCAAAGCTTTCTCCTCTTCCTCTGTACTAGGAAAGCTATGAAAACTTTTCCTCGCTGTAAAAGCAACAAAATAAATAAGGAAAAAAGTTAGTCTGTGAAGGTCTAACTTCTCAATTTGATAATCGATTGGAATAAAGGAATCAAATTTAAGTAACAGCTAGTAAAAACACATTGTATGTTGTTCAGTAGTAGTATTATTAACCATACCTTCATTCACAAAAAAGTAAGCCATGTAGAATGTGGTCTTAATGGCTGAAGGCATGTGGGGAATATAGGGCCGGGTCCACTCAAAAGCATTTTTCTCTGGATGCCATTGAGTAGCATAGATTGGGAAATTATATGCTGTGGATATGCATAGAAACAGTAAATGGCAATGTTACTCAATAGAGAGAGGTGAAAAGCACAGTCTATATGCTTTCTCTATCAACCCATCTGATTATCATCACTCACCTTCTATTGTGGACACAAACTCCTTTTGTCCATCTGTGTTGGTACTTAAAACTCTGTAGAAACTTTTCAGGGTCTTACTCTTGGTAAAGTTCTAGATTTAAAGGTTTGGAAATGCCACATTTTATTTCATCCAGCAAAAACAAAAATATACATTTGTGATGTTATTTTTTCTTTCTTTTTTTTCTTTCTTTTTTTACATTGCAGTTTTAAAATAACCCTCTAAAATTAACATTGCCATCCATCATATGAATATTGCAGTTTTGAATATATTTTCCTGTGAGAACTAAAACATTTCAGTGACACCTCTATTTGACCAAATTTCTATCACAGCCATGATGTTTAGGTTGTGCGTTAGCGTGTATACTGTATAATAAATAATGTCTGGTGATACTAATAAAGTGATAAACTATTACTAAATTTAGTGAATACATTCCAAACAATCAATACATGTATTAGACACTGTTTTCTAAGATATAAATGTGTATTTTCCTGTTGTGTACAACTGGTTACCAGTAAAGCACACAATGCAGAAAAGTTCATTATTTGAAAATAATTATTAAAAGTTTAAAAAATGTAACACTACTTTGTTAATCATTTTTTTTATATTGTTAATTTAATCACTAGTTTATACATTTTGTTGCCGATACCACTTGTTTATTTTTATTGCCATCCCAGCATCTATGGCTATTTTCATAGCTAGATATTTTAAAGGAAACTAGTAGTATCACAGTAGTAATGAAAACAACAATTAAGAAAAAGAAATAGTTGTTGAATGGTTATAGTAATATTTGACACACTACCTTTGTAGTAATACTCCATCGATGAGAGTTCTCTGTGATTGGTTCCGTTTCCAGTGATTTCATAAGGTCTACAGGGAAGTCTTTGAACAGTCTACTGTCTCTAACATCTAAACAGCATTGGGTAAATTAATATTTATACATTTATGATGACTACGACAATTATTTGATAAATTTATACTAGCCGCACTGCAGTGGTACCATGATAATTACATTACATCACTGAGTACCAAGTTAATAGTCAATTTTTGTGAAAAAAATAAAATAAAACCAATTCCTGGAGGTAAGCTGACATTGTACTTGCATTAACCATTATGTAAATATATATGATTTTTTTTAGTTAAATGTTATGAAAACATGGCTTTACCATCTGTGAAGTTCAGTGGCAAGGCAATACCACTTGTGTTGGTGCGGGACAACAACAACTTTCCACTTGTTAGAAATGTGAGCAGTTCAAATCCTAAACAGGTTCCCCATATAGGGAAATAATCACCATTTGAATTGGCCTGTTAACACACAAACACACACACACACACATTTACTCATTGGAAAAATTGGTTGGAAAATTAAATTACACCAACAAATTGTACTGAATAAAAGGAGCACCAAACAACAAAATGCAGTATATGTGTGTAAAATGAAGATCATTATGACTCATGATTTTTTTCATTGCTCAGGGGTTAAAGTTTTGCCAGACCTCTTTAATAGCTCTAACAAAAATCACAAAATTGACTGTAAACCCACAGTCTGACCTCTGCAGCTTCATTTAAAGGGTCATGAAACCCCAGACTACTTTTTCTGAGATTTTAGCAGAGATGTTTGTGTTGCACATCATAGAAGACAATGTTAGCATTCGATAGTTCTAACTGTTGGAGAAAACTGGTTAATTTTAAGCTTTTTTTGCAGTATTTTCATCTTCCGGGTTTAAAATCTACATCGTGTTGACGTCACAATTTGTGATGTGACAATGGACTATAGTCAGGGGTACACATAAGTGGTCCACATGTGCGACCAAAATAAGAAATGAGCTGTGTAAATTAGTTCAGAGTTTGCGTTTGCGTACCGACATAGGCTTGATTGGTGTCGCGTCATAGCTGTGTGGGCGGAGTCGGCATGGAGGAAAAGAGTCCTTTCCCCCTCATTGGAAAAGCATGGTGTTGACTCACAATGGCCTGTATAAAATAATTTCTTCCGCTCGACAGAGCAACATATGCATAAAAACTGAGCTGTATTGGGTCGGACTGTCCGTACGGTATCGGTGACTGGACAAATGACCCAATGGAATGGCCAGAGGTGTCGTTTCCCGACATTTTTTGTTACCTAACTGAGCAAGAGACAGCTTACTACAAGCCTATACGAGACGGCTTGTGAAAGTAAACATTTGTTGTTTTGTTTTGCTTAATTTTAATAAAGTGATAAAGACTTGAGTAAAAGCCTGTTGTACTTTCTTATTGATATATTAAAAAGATTTTTAACATTGACAAAACCGGTAACATTAAGGTCCACTGAAGTGCCTTGAAATGTGCAGCATTGTTCTATGTGGTGTGTGCTGCGGCTTTTTGTTGTATCCAGTGGGGACAGAATTACTGATTGTAATGACTTATACTGTCTTTTTACTCGTTGCATTGCATCCCGCCACGTAAACATAAAACCATGTCTGCATTTGTGATCGGAGAAACGACAAACAACAAGCGCTACTCTACACTACTCAAAACTCGCATTTGAATTATCAGTGGCAAATCCTTTACATATGAAAACGTACTCTTCTCTCCCAGGATCAGGAAACAGTCCTCCATAAAATGTGCTGCACAAATCTGAATATTTGGGTTGAACTGTTCTGAAACAGTGTTGTAAATACAACTTAACCACTGATTTCTAGTTGTGTCCTCTTTTGGAAGGCCAAACAAAGTATTTTCGCTTTCACAACGAAACAGCGTCTCCACAACATGGCGCCGGCGGCAACAGCGAGAATCAAAGTTACGCCTCCTTTCTTTGCCTGAACATTTGGTCGGCGTTATGCAAATCTTCCCACATCGTGACGTAGACATGTGGGTGTTTAAATGAGCCGTTTTAGGAGGGCGTGGACGAGTCTTAACTTTTATAAAGAATATCTCTTTGGGTTTGAGACTTTAGTCTTTGCAACTTCACATATCTTCTATATGCACCAAAAGCTTGTAACATTCCAAAGAGAAAGGAAAACTTGAAATTGTATCATATGACCCCTTTAATTATTCACAACAGCATGTGTTGATTTGCTATGACATACGCTTCAGACTGCGAGACCGCGTACAATAAGTAAGAGAAACATTCCTGGATCGAAAGAGAGTGTTTGTTTTTGCTTTGTAATAAGAGTTCGGCACAAACACGATTCATTCACTTAGTGAGTGTAACCGTTTTTACAGCTCCGTGACACAACCCGTCAAAAGACTTGTATAAATGCCACAGAATAAGCCTAAAATTATCAGAGGTGCAACAGCTTGTTCATATATATGTTTTCGATTCATAGTGCAAATGGCTGTGGATTTATTTGTGTTTTTAACTCGATGGGAGTGAAATGAAACTGTCTGAAACCGAAGCTGTCTGTACTGTGTCTACCCACTTACTCCTCCACTCTGCAGTGCACCACGACCACTTTTTTAGCATTTTTTTAAAACTGTATGGAGAACTAACCAGTGCTGAAACAGAGTTTCATGACCCTTTTAAATTGCATTACTATCAATGTTTAAAGGTGCTGCTTAATGTTTAAAAAATGTACTTTGGATTGATTGTTATGCTAAATATTTTTACCAAATGGACCATTAGTACACAAACCTCAAGAGCAAGTCTGTAGAAAATTCCAGCTGCTTTGGAATAGCCGGATGATTTAATACTGACTCCACCTCCAGGAAAAAGGACTCTAGATTTAGAGAAAAGGTGTCACAAATCCCTTATTGTAATCACTGCCATAATTATAAAAGACTTTACTTACCCATTTATGGATCTGAAGAGCCTTCTGTACTCATCATCTGACTTGTTTATCCTAAAGACATTTTTAAAAATAAGTTGCTTTAGTGATGAGCGTGCCTACAGAGTCAGTTACCGACATGTTAGTGACAGTGACAGTAACTGTACGGCATGTTCAGATTAGCTTACTACAATTTTATGTAGCAAACAGTCTGGGCACACTATATACTGTAAGAGAGTATGCCACATTGTAAATGTAACACACTCCATGGAACTAGAAATATCATTATTTCCAGTGTTGGAAAGGTTACATTGAAAATGTAATAGGTTACAGATGACAAGTTACCCTATTTAAAATGTAATATGTAGTGTAACTATTTCATGAAAAGTAATGTAACTGATTACATTTGATTACTTTTCAAAAATTTTCAACTGTTAATCATTTTCAGACATTTATAGAAGCAGGATTAACCTTACAGTTGTACTCAACACTGATTACTGTCAGACTTTCAGAATCCTTCTTCACTTGAATTGAGCCACAGCCACCTCAAAATCGGACTTTAGTGCCTTTTTTTTACTTTGAGATCTGTTTGAGGTTAAATACAGATTTAAAATCATAAGATATAGATTAATAGTTATGATACTGTTTTTGAAATCAAGTCTTTGCATAGTTATGACAGGAAACACTGGCATCTAACAATGCCTTGGGGAAAAAAAAACTGTTAATCTTAAACAAACAAACAAACGAACAAAAATCATACAAACCAAAATAGGGAATAAAACTTATTGCATAATCATGTGTCCTATTCTGTTTCCTCGAGTCCTGAAACATTGGTGTCTCATATTTTAAATCTGTATGTGTGTGAAAAATTCAGATGTAACCCACTTTGTAATCATTAACATTTTCACAAGTAACTAATTTAATTACACATTTTTTCTCAGTAACTGTAACAGATTACAGTTACATTTATTTTGTAATTAAATTACATAATTTAGTTACATGTAACTACTTACTCCCCAACACTGATTATTTCTGTGATAATAAATGGACACCACCTCTAAATTAAACATGAGATGATATGTGACAACAATGTAACATACTATTTATGAAATGTTAAGGCTGTCAATCATTAAAAAAAATAATAATCTAATTAATTACACAATGGGATGATTAAATTAATCTAATTAATCACATATTAATTGCACATCAAATTTGGTTGAGAAATTACCGACAAACGATCATTTAAAGCCATTATTGTGTTACATGAGTAGAGCATTAAATATATATTACAAAAACTAGCTTTCAAAATATTTTTTATTTTTAATTTTTTTGAGGGAAAAATCCCTTTAATTAGTTTTTTTATTAATATGGATTTTTCATTTTTATTTTCAGATTTTTGTATTAATACGTAATAAATATGAAATTACTTTTAAATGAAATTATACTCTAAATAACTAGATAGTCTAAAACTGCAAGTAGATGGCAGTAATGCCTTAATAAACAAATCATTAAGTCATTCATTCATTGGATTCATTCAAATGGCTGATTCATTCAGGAAGGAAGTAAATGGACCAGTGAATCATTGGTTCATCCGATTCATTCAGAAATTGTGTTGCTCAGAGATGCATAACAGTTCTGCCGTGGCTTAATTTAATAGGTAACATAATATATACGTTGACAAAACTGAGAAGAAAAAAGACAATATTGTGTCTAAAATATAACACAATATTAAGATCTTATTTATTAAACTGTTGTATAAAATCATTATCACATTTGCACTTGTGCTATTTGGGACAAAAATGACACATACACTCAAACTGGGCCGTTTTTCCCCAACATCTTGAATTTTGGTGGCATATAACCGCATTCAATAAGCTTCATCACACCGTGAATTGTTACACTGCATCATGTTCATCACCAGTCAATTGTGTTCGGCTCTTTGCTGCGCAGACCGATTATTCTTTGATTTACATTAGTTAACAGAAATACAGTTGTTCATTGTTAGTTAATGTTAGTTAACAGTGCATAATAATGTAAACAAACACAACTTTTTGATTTTAATAATGCATCAGTAAATGCTGAAATTAATATTAACTAAGATTAATAAATGCTGTAGAAGTAGGCTATTGTTTATTCTTAGATCATGTTAACTAAAGTAATTAACTAATGTTAACTTATGAAACCTTATTGTAAACTGTTTCCAGAATATTGTTAAAATTGTTACTGCCTTTAGTTATTATTTTGGAATAAATATAATGCATAAATGCATAAAAACACTATGAAATGTATAATTGGTATATATTAAATAAAATAAAAAATAATAAAATACAAAATAGAATTATATTTGTTCTCTTTTTTATGGAATATTTATATATAAATATATATTTATATATAAACTGCCTCATTTTAAAACACCACCGCACACCACTGAGATATATATACACACACTATATATACATATATATACACTATATATACATCTATATATATTACAATTCACAGTAAAATAGAAGTTTCTCATGTTTGTTTGTCTGTTTGTCATTGTATTTACTTCTAAGACATGGCTAAGTTGTAGCCAATTAAGTTGTATTTTACTTTCCAAGCAAAAAAAACAGTTGTATAATGAAATAATACTATTGCAATACATTTTCTGTACAAAAAAAGACTATTTATGAATGACAATTAGCCTATGATTTATGTTGCGTATTGCTTCCACAAAATTGTAGTCTCTATACTGCGCAGTATGGATTAGGCAACGCTAGTAGCCTAAGTAATTGTGTACTAAGTTGATGTTTATGCTGCAAGTGGACAAGTTGAAACAACACTGTTCCTCATTTTAATCAACAAACCCTGCGTGTTTACAGTGAAGGAAGTTTCTCTATATAGTGTTTTTTCTTACATCAGAGGCACCACACGAGCGCCAGCAGATTCCAGAAACTTAACGTAGGACGCCGCGATATATGAGTTTCTATGAGGTGTCGGTTTATACACTTCCTGGGCAAGAACACCTAGACAAGATTTAGACATGGTTTACTTCATGGAATATGTAATGATAATACATTGGCTTGAAACTAGCATGCACTCTATTTAATAGAGCTTTGCAACTCACCGATTATTGGTCTGTCATTCGTTTTTATTGGTGTTCCGATATGGTTAGAAAACACGGCATTTGAAAATGTAAAAAGGCAGGCAAGGTAGATGCGAATCATGTTTTCTTTCGATTGGAAATGTTGTGCTTCCCATAGACAGTAAAAGAAAGGTGCTTCCTCATTTGACTGTTCAAGCAATTTTCCTCGTTTATGACGTCATGTGTGACGCCAATGGTCATTTGAGTGACACCTACAGTCCTTTCATGGAATTACCTAATACATAGCCTACATATATATGTATATACCTCTTGTCAAAGAACATCTCCAAGGCACTATGAACCATCTGACTAGTGAGTAAAACCTCAAACATTCAAAAGTTTACCAGATATATATATATATAAATAAAAAAATCAAATAAATATCAAATATTTTTTGAGTCCCGTATGTCTTACTAGGCCATCTCGTTTAACACTGCATTGAGGACACTACAACCAGAGGGGTGCAACATAATTCAAAACAAGACGATCAAGATGATAATAAAAAAGTGCTTTGAAATAAAATTAATAATGGTAAGACAGAACCAAGCACTGTGACTGTTCCTCAATTCAAAGTGTAACAGTCTGTAATGGTCATTATCTGCCATGCCAGACGGACGTTGAAGTTGGGAATTATAAGTAATTTTTTCGTCAGTTTGCCAATCTAACATCAAATGTAACTATAGATTTATAACGTTTTGTATTGTAAAGTTAAGTTCCCATTTTATAATTTCCTGTAAGTTAAATAGCATGTGAAACAGTCTGGGTTACAGTCTGAGGTAAAATTATAAATTATATATATATATATATTTATTTATATTTATATATATATATATATATATATATATATATATATATATATATATATATATATATATATATATATATATATATATATATATATATATTTGATATGTATAAAATATTTTCTAAACTTCAAATGTAGTTAAGTGTTTGTTCAGGTAGGCTTTGTTGCTTGTGGAAACACGCCTGAAAGGTGTTTAAAACTTAAAATCTTATTTGCACTCTTGAAAACTGTTCACCAAAGACTAAATTTCAGTCTGGCAGAATTTTCTGCACACTTAACCACAAAGGTCAAAATGAGCATTGTAAATGTAAAAGCTTCACTTTACATTTATAACAACCATTGTTAATGTTTGAATTGTATTTCAGGGCTGCTCGTGAAGACAGATAATCAAAAGATGTTCTGACAACCTGGACAGAATTCAGCTCCAGATCCACCCTCCACACCAGACTTCTCACTTACAAGGACTGCTGTCTACTAGCATATTATGTGTTCTCTTCATACTTAGGTACATGCAAATATTACTCAGCGACATGAAAACGTGAATATTGCAAGAATAGGGAATGGATCTTATTTAAGAATATAATGTTAATTTGCTTTTTTAAATTTTAATATCCTTTAAATATCCTTTTTCTGTGATGTAAAGCAAAATTTCCATCAGCCATTACTCCAGTATAAAGTGTCACATGATCCTTCAGAAATCATTCTAATATGATGATTTATTATTAAAATGATCAGTGTTGGCAACAGTTGTGCTGCCAAATATTTTTTTGGAAACTGCAATACTTTTTTCAGAATTCTTTGATGAATAAAAAGTTAAAAAGAACAGCATTTATTCAAAATATAAATATTTTCTAACAATATACATCTTTGCTATCACTTCTTATCAATTTAACACATCATTGCTGAATAAAAGTTTTAATTTCTTTCAAAAAAGAAAGAATTAAAGTTTACTGACCACAAAGCTTTGAACTGTAGAGTATATTGTTAGAAAAGATTTCTATTTTAAGTTAATGCTCTTCTTTTTAACTTTTTATTCATCAAATAATCCTGAAAAAAAGTATCACAGGTTCCAAAAAAAATATTAAGCAGCACAACAGTTTCCAGCACTGAAAATAAATCAGCATATTAGAATTATATGTGAAGGATCATGTGACACTGAAGACTGGAGTAATGATGCTGAAAATTCAACTTTGTATCACAGGAATAAATTAGATTTTGATGTATATTAAAATAGAATAATGTTATTTTACATCATAATAATATTTCACAATATTAAAATTTTTCCTGTATTTTTGATCAAATAAATGCAGCCTTGATGAGCATAAGAATCTCCTTTAAAAAACATAAAAAAAAATTGTTCTGATCCCAAACATTTGGCCAGTAGTGTATGTGTGTCATTGTGTGTTTGATAAAAAATAAAAAAATTGGCATATGATTTCCAATAAATGATTGGATTATAGGGGCCTAATCTACAGCTGATTAGTTGTATTACAATGCTTGATTCAGGTTCAACGGGGGAGCATGTGATTAGTTAAGTAATTGTGCATGGTTAATGATGGCTCTTAAATATTTAAATGCAGTGTGTTGAATGCCTACTAAGACTTGCATATTTGTTCAAAATGTTTTGACCCTGGATGCTTACAGAAGGATAATCTTTCTTTTATGTGCTGAAAACATCATGAGCATTCATAATTTTTGTTGGTTCATGCTGAACTGGTGTTGATAAATGTACTCTTTAAATTAAATATCAATTTAATTTATGGCTTACAGGAAAATTTGGAAAATTAAAAATTCAGTATCTCAAAAAATTAGAATATTTTCTCAAAGATCAATTAAAAAAGATTTACAAATTGTTCATGATCTCCAAAGTTGGTTTAATTATGCACTCAATACTTGGTTGGGGCTCCTTTTGCGCAAATTACTGCTTCAATGCGGCATGGCATGAAGGTGATCAGCCTGAAGAATACATGAAGAAATCATCACTGACTTCAGAAACTTCACACTGGACTTTGGATTTTGTGCCCTTCCAGTCTTCCTCCAGACTCCAGACCTTGATTTCCAAATGAAATGCAAAATTTACTTTAATCTGAAAAGAGGACTGTGGACCACTGAGCAACAGTCCAGTTATTTTTCTCCTTAGCCCAGGTGAGATGCTTTTTGCGTTTTTTTCTGGTTCAGGAGTGGCTTGGTTCTAGGAATGTGACAGCTGTAGCCCATTTTTCTGAAGACGTCTGAGCGTGGTGACTCTTGATGCGCTGACTCTGGCTTCAGTCCACTCTTCTTTAAGTTCTTGAATCGGCTTTTCCTGACAATCTTCCCAAGGCTGTGGTCATCCCTGTTGCTTGTGCACCTTTTCCTACCACACTTTTTCCTTCCAGTCAACTTTCTATTACTATAATTCAATACAGCACTCTGTGAACAGCCAGCCCTTTCAGCAATGACCTTCTGTGACTTACCCTCCTTGTGGAGGGTGTCGAGGATCATCTTCTGGTCTTTCCCATAATTGTGGATGCATGTTCTAAACTAGCCCAGGAGGTACCCAGTATTTATACTCAAAATTAATCAAACTAATCAAGCTCAAAATTGAATATTCTTATTTTTTGAGATACTGAATTTTTAATTTTCCTAAGCTGTAAGTCATAGCCATCAGAATAAATAATAATAAAAAAAAAACTCTTGAAATATTTCAGTTTGTGTGCAATGAATCTAGAAGTTTGCTTTTTTAAATTAAATTACAAAAATAAAGACCTTTTCTATGATATTCTAATATTCTTTTTGAGATGCAAAAATATGTTTGCTACAGTCTCCCATATCTTGTTACTGCAGATGTTTTCCATCTATACCTAGCTTAGAACTAATACTTGTTTCCAGTTTTGTGTGCAATATGCATCTGACACTTTACAAACAGACAGAGGTGTAAAAAGTACTCAAAAATTTTACTCAAGTGAAAGTACAAGTATCTGGTCAAAAACATACAGGTACTTGAGTAAAAGTAAAAAGTACAACTTTAAATTGTACTCGAGTATTAAAAAAGTAGAAGTACTTTTTTTTCTGACAGACATACAGAAGAATGGTTAAAGGGAGAGAACAATAATAGAAAAAATACAGGGAAAGGGATTAAAAGTAAACTCCATCCTTTCTACCGTCATGCCATCCTATATGACTTTCATTTATTAGATGAACACAAACTAAGAGTTTTAGAAAAAAAAAAAAATTTCTCTTTATATAATGCAAGTGTATGGGACATCCAAAAATTACACTTTAAAAACTATACACAAAGTGAATATGACAGTAACTCATGCAACCCCTGTTAAGGAATCACTGTCTTCTTAAGTGAAAGGATAGGCATATGTAAGAAAAATACAAATACCATGACCGTCATGTTCACTTTGTGTGGTTTCTTGTGTGGTTTCTGAAGTGGTCCTGTCCCCTTGCATTATATGGATTAAAAATCTTTGCTTGTGTTAATGTGAAGAATGAAAGTCATAAACATCTGGGATGACAGAGGTTCAGTAAATGGTCAGAGAATTTTCCCTTTGAAGAGCAAGATGTGATGGAGAGGCTAGAAATATATTCCAGACAGAAAACAAGAATGTGTTGAATTAATGAGGAGAGTCATATAATTAAAACATTAACATTTCTAAAGGCCAACTTATTTGTGTTGTCTATTCAACATCACTGTCTAAAAGGAAAATTAATCTTTTAAATGTTTATTTGGGGCATTTAGAGTTTTTTTTTTCTCAGCAAATATTGATAATTATTTGTGACTAATTAGATTAATGAGAAAAGCATGTAATTATTAAGATTAAAAAAAATTCACTGACAGTCCTAATTCCTACTTAATGTTTCATATAATGACATATTGTAAATACAACTTATCCACCACCTGGTAAGAACATCACTAAACATTAATCACAATTAATATATAAAAAAATTTTTATATAAACACAACATTGGAAATAAAAAAAAATAAAAAAAAAAAAAAAAAAAAAGCCACAAAAATATTAATTGTATTTAAATTCTCATCACTGTTTTTATTTGCACTCAATTTTGTGCATTCAGCTAATATATTACATAGCTAATGGCACTAACGAAAAAGAACAAACAATGAATAAACTTATTTTTTTGGGGGGGGGGGGGGGGGGGGGGGGGGGTGTCGTTTTTGCTTTAAAACGACTGACATAGCACTTTTTATTTTGAAGTCATTCTGGATGTTTAGTTTGTTGTGTCTGTTACATCTCCTGTTCATTATAGTTTCTGTCAATTCATTGTCATCACCTATCTTCTATTATAGTCATTAACTGGGATTTTAAAAGAGAATGTGACTAATTTTCAACCAAATTTGTATAGTTATAACACTATATATGTAAATGATCTGTGCATACTTTTTCTCCATGTTACCTGCACCATGTATCCCTGTTTATTTGTCGGCAAAGTCAATTGGATGATATGTTTTGCATCATATACATTCATTTACATATACAGTACAAAACTGTCTCCTACAACTCCATATTTCAGCAAATATATCAAATATTTAATTACATTTTTCATTTCTTCAAGCTTTTTTCTTTTTTATGTAATTTTCCACATTCATCTGTCCACACTCCACAAAGGGACTATGTGTTTCTACATTCTTCTATTCTAGCAACACTGGTTAAAACTTTATATCTCCTCATTGTCATCATTTAAGTCTATTTTATCCATTTATCTCTTTCTCTCCTTTGGCTGCTCCCATGATGCTGGGTATACATCACCACAATTTTCAAAGTTGTCGGATCGTTGTTCTTTTCATACTACATGTGTATCTTCTAGCTGCTTTGGTCTGCACATTACACAACGATTCAGCTACTAGGGGTCACACTACAAACAATATTTCACTAGAAAGAATCCCAGACAACTCTATAGGTCTCGTTTACAAAGCGCATGCACGAGAAGTGATACGTGAAATCACGTAATATCACATATGGGCAGAATTCTGGCGCCAGCCTGGAATTCCTCCAAATAAAAATTATGTTCCACAAAAAGCTTGATTTGCAGCAAAAAAGAAAAACAGAAGTCCTCCCCCATAAATTTCCCTTGCCCTGTATCTTTCTATATTTAAATATTTTTTTAGCTAAATATTTCTTTGGCATTGACACTTCTCTGTTTGGTAATTCACTCTATGTGTTCGTCACTCATGTGAACAAGATTAGCCCCAGATTTCGAGCTTTGGTCTGCAATCTCCAAAAAACTGACGGCAAGTAAAACTCAGGGCTAAAATTGTCTAGTGTATACCCGACATTAAGGCTCTTCTCAGCGGAATTATCCGCACAGCCATTTGGCACAGGTTTTTTTGCCAAGGGCCTTCCTGATGCAACCCAGCACTGAAAGTGTGCAACCCTGCTGGGACATACTCACACACGCGCTTACTTGTTATATCCATTTCTGTCTCACAAATATATTTAAACAATCATTTGAAACTGCAGTGATGGTTATGTTAAGGGGTTGACCTTCAGGCTTGCTTTTTTATACCCTAAAAATCATACAAAATCAACAGGTTGGTTTGTTCTTGTTCCTCCCCATAACTCCATCCCTGTACGCATTAAAATCCCACATATTGACATCCTGTTTTCATCCATCCCTTCAATTTTATTAACCTATTCAGATCTAATTTCATGCCTTTCTTCCAGGATCAGACTTCAGTGATTGTTTCTTACAAAGTTGTAACCATATAATGCACCAGCTAACAACAATGGTTGTTCAACAGTCTAAATCCATGAGGGAGCTTGCATTCAAAGTTTGGTGTTCAGAAAGCGACCTGTGGATCTGGAACGCTTAACAAACTGGTCCGACCCCTGCCTCTTGCAGCTTTTGGTTCTTGCCCCCACAATGCAATATGTAATATAAAATATGAATAAAACTCCTGTGAAAATTAAATGCAAATCAAAACAAATTCATATTCCTTCATATTTAAAAATTAGACATAGACAAGTGTGCGTCATTCCAGATGTCCAGATGGTGTGCCTCATTCCAGATGTCCAATCAAGTTAATTTGCCACCCCATGTACCTTTTGAATGCTATGTAAATGCATTCCATGTGATCAGATAGTCTTAACTCATGAAAATGCTTAACACAGTAGAATTAACACTAGTGTGATTAGTTTAGATTACATCATTATGACCAATCGCCAGATCAGTAGTAAAGAAAACTTATGTAACATTTTTTTATAAACCTAACCACAAAATACAGATGTGTATCTTTTTGTTTGGGAGTCTCTTGGTTATGACTGAGTGCTCCCAGCTGGCTGTCAATAAAACTGTTACTGCAAAGAGCATCTTGGGGGTGGTGTCTTGTATGATGGAACTTGGAAATAGAAGTTCTAAAGAAGAAGCACACAGGACTTGGGCAATGTATAGACTGAACTTACACTGCTTAACTCTGAACACTGCTGTATCATCTGACAGTTATGCAGATACCATTTCTACAAAATACACTGAAATAACCAGTGCTTGATTAAGAAGTCCAAAATGATGGAATTGTAATTACATTATTAAAGCAATAAACCCCATGAAGCCGTGGTTTACAGTGAATTTAGAACAGCTAAGGGGCATTGTAAGGAATGACCGGAGTCTGTGAAAAAAGATGGACGATGCATCTCCACTTCCTTTCACTGTAGAAAAGTGAAGCCAAAATATCCCATGTACAGCCACTGTCATCTTGTGCTGATGATGTCATTCAGAGTCTTTTTCCCCCCTCCAATATTGCATTTCTAATCAACTCCTGGCAAACACATTTTAATTTTTATTATTTTTATTATCACTTAACCATATATTATGTGTCTTTGTAAGGATTTTGTAAGGATTAAAATGCATATTTACCGTGCAATCACAAACACCAAACAGAATGAATTACCGAACTTTTTTGTCAGCCAATCCCCTTCGACCCCCCTCCCCCCCCCCAAGATTTTAAGTAACATTTCATTAATATTTCTACACATTCACGTTTGCAGTTCATTAATGATAACAATGAAGTATTTTTATTTTTACTCTTCAAGTGTTTATTTTGATTTTTTATTTTATGAGTTAGTCAATTTGAGTTGTGAGCATTTGCAGCACGTGTGTTGTCAAATTGATGAAGATGTTTTCTTGATTTGCTGGGGCTTTTTCTATTTGCATATGTTTTCTGAAGTTGCAGTGCGTTGAGCTCTCTCGGCCACTGTAATAAACCCCATGGAAACCTTGGTGTAATGTAATGTTTAATGTGCTTTATGAAGTTGACAACAAAGAATGGAATATGTTTTTAATGAGTCATGTATAAAAGTAATCTAAAACTAGTCAAAAAGTAGTCAAAATACATTACCTATTTCCTTCATGTACTTTGTAGTCAGTAATCTACCCAAGCACTGGAAATAAGTTTGGTTTTAGTGTGGCATCGTGACTGTGCACTTGGGGTAATCCCTGCGTTCCATTCAGAAGGGCCCATCCCTATGCCCTAATCCCTTCACAGGGTTTATCCACCAGAGTGAGAGCTTCGAAGGGGTGAAGGGTGTAGGGGTCCAAACTCTTTTTTTGGAACGCACTTCTGCATCATCTTAACGAGATGATCAAGGAGGCGACTTTGTTGCACATTTTGTACGCTGGTTGACCCCCAAATGTATTATACATTAAATATAATGTATATTTGTATATGTAATGTAATATGTATTTGTAATGTATATTGTGTCTATGTATTTTAAACATTTGAATGGACTGATAAAGGTAGCTGTAAAGTATTTTTGTTGTAGTACAATATCGTTTTGACCATCATAATGCACCAAATCTTACTCATATAAATATTACAGTACAGAAAAATACTATACATACATTTATAGTTGAAGTTGAACTACGAGGCTCCTGTTGTACCAATTCTGTGCCAAACAACTTCCCTGTACAGTGGTTCATGGGGGCCTGAAGTGTCCATCGGTTGTACCCTTCAAAATCCTTCATTCTAAAGGGCCCTTTGAAGTGGCCTGTTTTGAGCACTTTGGTTTGGGATGACCCGTCAAAATGGCGGCCATGATTATTTTCACTCCGAAGTGTCCTTGGGAGAGAATTTATAAATGGCAGTGCAGTGAAGCAACTGACGCAGGTAGGTCAGGTGACAGTAACAGCATGGCGGATGTTGTACGTCAGAATTTCATTCATAGTATCCGATGGGCACCTGTGTTCATACTCTATAGAACAGGAATCTTCAACCCTGCCCCTGGAGAGCTACCGTCCTGCAGACTTCAGTTAAAACCCTGCTCCAACACACCCGTCTCAATTATCGAGTAGCCATCACCTTCATTAGCTGGTTCAGGTGTGTTTGATTGGGGTTGGAGCTGAAATCTGCTGGACAGTACAGCTCTCCAGAAGGAGGGTTTGGAGATCCCTTTTTAATGCTTGTGAAGTAGTACATTTAAATAGTAGCCTACTGCTATTTCGTTTGCCTTAATTTTTCTATAGTGGAAGGAAATAGAAAAAAAAAATTATATATATATATTTTATATAGCTATAGCAGAAGAAGCCGTAGTTTACAGGAATTTTAGAACCTCTAGCTAGGGCGTTTAAAAAACAAACCAAAGCTGTGTTGAAATCACAGTAACCATCACAGGAATTATTGCTTTCATATAAAAAAAAAATAAAAAAAAATAAAAAAGCTTACTACATATACTTCAAGGTTTTTTTCTTTTCTTTTCTTTTCTTTTCTTTTCTTTTCTTTTCTTTTCTTTTCTTTTCTTTTCTTTTCTTTTCTTTTCTTTTCTTTCATAAATAAACACAAACAACAGGTCACGTGGCTCAGCCAATCTTTAGTCAAGGACCGGAATTAGTTTTTATAAGTAGAATTTTACATTTGGTCCCGTCAGCAGAATGCTATGAATGCACAAACACAAATTCAAAAAACGTAAATGGTATTTCTCCACTGCAGCATGACAGAGACACGAGCGCCAGAGTGAGACTCGATCAGCCGGTTCTTCCGTTTCAGAGGACTTCCGTGTTTACATCTCTGCTGCAGGCACTGATCCATCATGGCTTTCATTACGAAGAAGGATCGCAGCAAAGAACGGTAATGTGCATTCACATTTTAACTGACACTTAGTGTATACCGGCATCCTAGACGGATCCGTCCCGTGGGACTCTGACTTCAGGCCTATTTTGTCACTTTAGCTCGCTTGATCATCCTCCTCATAGGCCAGTAAACACAACAAACATGTATCAGTGTTGTTACACGTAGCATTTATGTTGCTGCATATTTAAGCTTTTCTTGTGAATAATTTTATTTTGACCTTAATTAATATTTTTCTAGCATCGGGTGATTAGTATGGAGAGAATATAATTCCCGGTCTCTTTATTTGTCTTATGCGTGTGAATATTCCCCTTATAGCAATAATGTTAAGACTCACAATCGCATTGTAATCGCAATACGGTTTTGTTTTGATCTAATTTAGAAATTCTCAGTTTTTATTTGCAGTTTAAAAAATCTGTTTGCACTTACATGGTGAGGGCTGATGTTACATGACCAGCTGTGTCATACAGTTGACTTTATTATTTATTAATTTGTTTAACGTTATATTATATAGCTCAGGCAGTGCCCGAGCCACTTTACTAAGTCACTGTGAAATCAAAATGGACAATTCGTATTTATTTATTTATTGGATGTTTCATTGTTTATTGTAAATTATTTATCTCTCACATCATTATCGGCATCATAATATACCTGCAAAGCACCAAAAGATAACTTAAAGTAATTTAAAGTAAACTTTTCACATTTTTAAAACTCATTGTACACATTGTAAAACAAGAAGTAGGGGTGTTAATAAAGATTAGATTACATCTAATTTTTATCCCATTAGGGACTTTTAGGAACCTTTACACATTCCTTTAGAAATGTATCACTGTGGACAAACTGTGCAATGTACTGTGTAATTAATATTCAATTAATTTGTAAAGTTCTCAATATTTTGTGTTCCATTATTTCCTGTCCTGCTGCAACCCGCTTCAGTTTAAACATTTGCCAGTTGTTTATGTTTATATGCAGATTTTCACTGCTGTTGCTGGATCTGGAGGAACATTATTTTGAACAGCACACTGCATATAATCTGACCAGCAGAGGTCCGGTGGCAAACAGGTGAGCTTACTAACTGAATAACTGATCTTGAATAATTTATTAGGGAAATGCAAGAGGTTTTCAGAATATGACACCGAATTGCTTGGCTAGATGTTTGTCTAGTGAGGGGGAGTCGAATCCAAAAAAGTTGATTCCTTTACTCTGAATAGCTCTTGTGTCAGGTTCAACTGTAAAACAGGAATCGACTCGTTGACCCTCTTGATGTGTCTGAAATCGTTTACTTGTTCACTCATTTATGATCCCTGTACAGTACAGTGCATGGCAGTTACAGTACATACATTATATCAGCAAGGAGTGAATTAAATTTGGACACATCACACATCAGAGAGCTGGAGTTGTTGCAAAAATAACTTTGTTAATATGTTTACCTACACTCGTTTGTACATTTCATTGTGTCACAGGTGTGCATCGGCCAAAACAGTGACACAACATATAAGAGACTGAGCTTGATTCACTAGCATCATGTTTATGTTTATTTTCAAAACAATAAGAAATTGTGTGTATAGCAGTATGTGTTTTTAATAATGATTCCTTGAACCCTTGATATGACTTTTATGCTACAGCACATTCTAGTCCCCTCGTCTGTATGATTCAGAATTTGTCACTGAACAAATATAACATTTGATGTCTCTGTAATATCTCTTTTTATACACAGACGAAGTAGTGGCTCGCTAAAAATCTGTTCCAAATCAGTCATTTTCGAACCTGATGATGCTGTTCAGCCTATTTTAAAGGTATTATCTTCATATTATCACCAAACTTAGTTACTGTTTTTTTTTTTTTTGTTCTACAATAAGAAAATGTGTTTCATACAGATTCCTCTGAAAGACTGCAAAGGAATAGCAACATTGGAGGAAACGGTCCACAACCCATTTACAGAGTAATACTGATGATTAATGTTCAGATAAATAATTTGTTTTGTTTGATGTGTTTGAGTTTAGTGTAATCTTGCATGAAGATATTTATAATTCTTTTCTTTTTCAATTCCTTTTTACCTGTTTGCAGAAGTAAACCTGCCTGTATTATTATAGAAACCAAGCAGGTAAGTGTGCTTCACAGTTCCTCTTAATTCTTTAATAGCTGTAGTATCAAGTTTTATTAATTAATTTTTTTCTCTCAGATTTATCTAATTAAAGAAGAAAATGTGGTTGCTCCGTATAAATATGAAAGGGTGAGTTATTTTTTTCTGTCTCTGTCAAAGATAGATGTGAAGTGGGTGCGGAACAAATATTACAGTGTTGATATTTTCATCTGTTGTTTATTCCCTCTTAGAGTTTTGGCAAATTTCAAGACATAATATTTATTAATTTATGTGTTAATTGATTGATGCATGTTAGGGAGAGACAAAGGTCACATTTCAGTTGGAGGCACCCGGAAAAACAGAGGATGTTGTTCAGATGTTATTACAGGTTTGTCTCCCCCCACCCCCCTTTTCCTTTTCTTTGTGATTTCTGAATTTTCATTGTGACTTTCATCTTGTTTGTTTAAATAATTTGGCAACTTTTACAGTTACACAGAGCATCTTGTCTGGATAAGCAGGGTGACCAGACAGCAATGGTTAGTAAAATGAAACAAATTTCCATTAATAATCATTTGCTTCCCTTTTTGAAGATTTATTGGTGATCTTTGTTTGATCTGTTTTTCTGTTTAGTTGCAGCTATATTGCAGTCCAGGTTAGCAAGAACATGTTTTGATAAGAACAGGTAAGAACCATAAAAGTATCATATTCATGTTGATAATCTCAGAGGTTGACACCGCATGCAATAGTACATAAGCAATACATACACTACTGTTCAGAAGTCTGGGATCAGTAATAGTTTTTGTTTGTTTGTTTGTTTTTTTTAGAAAAAATTCATGTTTTTATACACAAGGATGCATTAAATTGATCAAAAGTGAAAGTAAAGACATATGATGTCACAAAAGACTTCTGTTGCAAATAAATGCTGTTTTTTGAACTTTCAATTTAAAGCATTTTGGTTTCCATAAAATAATTGCATTGATAATAATAATGTTTCTTAAGTGCTAAATCAGCTTATTATAATGATTTCTCAAGGATCATGTGCCATTAAAGTCTGAAGTAATGGCTGCTGAAAATTCATCCTTGCCATTACAGGAATAAATTACATTTTTATATATAAAAACAGAAAAATTTCTTTTCAATTGTAATATCATTCTTTTACCAAAATAAATGCAGCCTCAGTGAGCATATGAGACTTCTTCCGAAAAACAAAAAACAAAAAAACTGATCCTTTTGAACTGTAGTATATTATTAGGTTACAGTATTCAGATAACAGACCCCAAGCTTCTGTATTTCAGAATTGTGATCTAGTAGAAAGATGGATTAATTACAATGCTTGTGTGTGTGTGCAGTTTTCAGCATGTAACAGAAATCCCACACATGGAGTGTGTGGCAGAAATGGTTTCTCCTTTGGTGACAAACGCTGGTCACATTTGCATCACTGATTGTAATCTTTACTTCCAGCCTATGAACAGCTATCCTGTGAGTTTTTGTGCGAGCCATGCTCTCTTTGGCGTATATAATTTTATTAGACGTGCAGTTCCTTCACTGGGGTTCTTATGTGTGTTTCTGTATTTCTAAAAGGATTCAGTGGTGCAGATTGGGTTACATAGTGTAAAACGCATCTACAAACGGAGACATGGGCTGAGGCCTTTGGTGAGTGTTTATGTGATGTTTTTCATTTTAATTGTTCTCTAGTTTTGTGTCTGTTATGGTATTTACACACAAAATCAAGGATATTATTTGCAGAGACATATTCATACGTGGATTAATGTGTATTTACTGGGTGTGTGTGTGTGTTAAGGCCTTGAGGTGTTTTGCACAGAGAATGATCTGTGCTCGGATATCTACCTGAAGTTCTACAATACTAAAGAAAGAGATGAGCTTTACTACTACATTGCAACTTTCCTTGGTGGGTTTTTTTGTATGTTAATAAAGGTTTCACTGGGAAGTTGTCACATGGGCAGTATTTCTGTAAATATAGGTGTGTTTAGCAGTAGTATTATGTTGTTTATATATAAAAATGCAAGATTATCATATTTTTGAAATAGTTGTTGGTTAAACACAGTAGTGAACATAAAACCATGTTTTAATAAAAAAAAATGGTTGTAATTATATTAAAATAGTGATTTGATATTTTTGTCACCTTTTCTATTATTGCTGTTTCATGAATTGTTTTGTTTTGCATCTTAAATTTAGCATGTGCATGTGACACATTTTAAATGCATTATATTTATATTCCAATGTAGTGATAAATGGTTTTACTTATATGTTTAGTTTAGTTGTTTTACTTACAGTATATGACATTCCAAAAAAGCTGAGTAATAACAGAAATTATTTAGTAGTGTTTTTTTATTTATTTATTTTTTTAAATAGGCAAATAAACCTAAATAACCTAACTAAAATATTTGATGGGACATCCAGCCTTGTCAGTATTATAACATATTATCCTGTATATATAAAGGTTTAACTTAAGGTGAATAAAAGCTGTCTACTGCTGGAAAATCAGCTGAAAACTGTACCTATGGTACTGTAGCTGGTTTTGCTCTGGTACAGCGCTGGCCATCTATGCTTATTAGCTGGTCCAAACTACAAAGCTAACAGTAGCTGTTTGTTTTGTTTTTCTTTATATATTTGAACATTGGGTACTAAAACACCTTTATGGTTGAAACACTGAGATGTCTTTTGTATGTATTTGTAGTTTGGTTACATAAGTCTGTCACCTCAGACCAACCATTATTTTTTTCTTCTCCAAAGTGCACTAAATGTTGACAAACTAGAAAGTACAGTGAACCTTCATTGACTTTTTGACACAACCCCAACTCAGAAGGTTGGGAGTCAAAGAAACCCCCCCTCTTAATTCCTGTTATTTAACTTGTTAGTATGACTTGAACAGAGCATGAAGTTGGTCTCCAGGAGCAGAAGTGAGGCCTGTTCTAACAGACTGACCTTAAAAACATGTAAAACCAGCTACCAACAACCATGTGCCAAAAACAGTTCTTGGTTTTCCAGCAGGGTCCAGAACAAACTGAGTTTGTAAGTATGTACATTCCAGTTTGAATGCATTTTATTTACTGAAAATCTGTGTGTGTGATGTAGAAAACCATATAGTGGAGTGCACAGCAGAGAGCTACATGCTGCAGTGGCAGAGAGGTCACATCTCCAACTATCAGTACCTACTTCATCTAAACAATTTAGCAGACCGCAGTGTGAATGACCTTTCCCAATATCCAGTGTTCCCCTGGGTCATCAGTGACTACAGCAGCACAGAGCTGGGTCAGTCTCTCTCTAGCACAGACACAATCCTGAGAACACACATCACACGCATATACAGAAAAATATATTTTTTTCAGACTTGCTGAACCCTGCTTCATTTCGAGATCTCAGTAAACCAATTGGAGCTTTGAACACAGAAAGACTTGAGAGATTACTGGTGAGAAATCTAGTAATCACAGATAGCCTTTTTATATTCAGATGTTACTTATCATCATATAAAAATGGTAGGTGTGTATGATTTGTTTTTGTCTTGTGTTTGTGTGTGTGTGTGCAACAGGAACGCTACAGAGACATGCCTGAGCCTCGGTTTATGTATGGCAGTCATTATTCATCACCTGGATATGTGCTTTTCTACCTTGTAAGAGTTGGTAAGAATCTATTTATCTGTCTCCCTCAGGTCAGTCTCTTTCTCTGCCATTGCTTAAGTGCTTTTTTTAACCCTTATCATTATCAAAAAATAAATTCCCATTGTCCTTTTGGCTAATTCAAGTTTAAAGTCTAATTAATTAATTAAAAATGGTTTCAGCTTTATGCTTCTGTAGCACTATTCAGACAGAAGTAGTTTTCAAAATGAAGTTTGAGTTTCATTTTTTAATGGATGACCTCTGAATACCGATCTGGACAGGTAATGAAAGGATGGTTTTCCTCACATGTGACTTGCAAAAACTTTGAACACTTTGAAATGTTGCCTTGTAAACGCAAAATGAAGGAGAAAACACAACATTATAATGATTTGTGTCCCTGTTTCAGAACAAGCATGCAATCTGTAGGTTTGAAAATGCCATTTGTGATAGCTTTGGACACTGCAGTATTTGATGACATATCTTTTGCCTTCCTGGCTCCAGAGCACATGCTTTGCCTACAGAATGGACGATTTGATAATGCAGACAGAATGTTCAACAGGTATTTTACACACACCAACACACACATACTGAAAAACATTTGTTTACTTTAATGTGCATTTGTGTATACAGTGTTGGGGAGACGTGGAAGAATTGTTTAGAGGGAGGCACGGATTTCAAAGAGGTGAGTTTTACGAATGCAGTGTCCTGACTTTCAATCATATTGCAATACCATGTTTTTTTAAATAATTCAGTGTGCTGAAATTGAATGTTTTGTGAACCGGTCCAAATGTAGGTCATGCAATAAAGTACTTGGTGTGTTTTTAATCTGTGTATTTACAGCTGATTCCTGAGTTCTATGGAAGTGATGGTAGCTTTCTGAAGAATCTGCTTGGTTTGAATTTGGGCAGGAGGCAGGGAGGAGGCAGAGTTGAAAAAGTTGAACTTCCTCCTTGGGCATCAGGTGCACATTCTTTTTTTATGTCCTTCTCACTTTTGTTCTCTCTAACCTTCAAAAACATGAGAAAAGGGCATTTCAATTTAAATTTCATTAAAAAAAGATATTTCACGTCCTCATTTAGCCTTAAACAACAGTGGAAGTTGTGAAATGGTTGGTTCAGCTTGTGTATTGGTCTGTATCAAAATTGTCAAGTTGCAATGAATTGGTAAAATATAAATAAAATTCACACAAAGATGAGCATGATTTTCAATTAATTGTATGAAAAACAGTGTGGAAAAAAAATAATGCCCTGCATTATGGCAGTTTGCATCAACTTGCTGCATCCTCTACCTTAGTGGATCCCAATCCTGGTCCTCGAGAACCCCCAACACTGCTCAGTTTAGGGTGCTTTCACACTAACACTTTTGGTGCGCACCCAGGTTCGATTGACGTCAGAGTTCGGTTCGTTTGGATGATGTGAACGCTGTCTTTCGAACTCGGGTGCGCACCCGCAAACCATACCCGAGTCCGCTTAAAAAGAGTGGTCTGGGGTACGGTTCATGTGAACTCCGGTACGTTTTGCTGCTGATGTGAACGCAATCGTACCAAATCGCGGAAGTGAACCGCTATTAATGACGTATTATTTGATAAAAATGTGTGTTTGTGTGTGTGTTTCACTCACTTTCCAGATGAGCGTGACTGACGCGCTGCAAGCAGAGAGCTGTATATCTCATTTCTGTTTGCCTTCAGCGTTCTTTAGAGCAGTTGCAGTACATTCGTAAGACAGACGTTAAGTGCCTTTATGTATCAAAGCCTTGTAAACAAAACGAACGGTTCAAAAACGTAAATATATAAAAGTGCAGAGAGCAATGTGATGCATTTGCTGCCTTCTCCTGCGCCGTCATTACTAAGCAATGGGGTAAACAGCTGCTGGCTTGATAACGCAAATGAACCGCGGAACGGACTCAAATATTATAATATAAACACAGTCCAGATGGGGCATGGGGAGGGGGTAGCAATCGAACTCGGGTTCGAACCAGGCAAGCGAACCAAGTGTGAAAGCACCCTTAGTCTTCCTAATCAAACACGTATGATTAAACTCAACAGTTCATTAGTAAAGACTCCAGTTACACAGCTGATGAATGAAATTAAGGTGGCATGTGCAAATAAACATCAGTGTCCGACCAGTTCTGCTTCAGAGCTCTATGTATGAGATCACCTCTTATCTTGGCTTTCACCATAATTTCTTTGTAATACTTTACAATATGTTGTTTTGCTCACATTTCTCTGTGTTGTGTACATATGCAGATCCAGATGACTTCTTGGAGAAAATGCGTTTAGCACTGGAGAGTCAGTATGTGTCTGAACACCTGCATGAGTGGATTGATCTGGTTTTTGGCTACAAACAGAGGGGATGTGAAGCTGTGGCCGCCCATAATGGTAAAATAGACAAACGCAGATTGGCATCAGTCAAATTCAATAAAAAAAACAGTGTTAAAAGTATGAAGGATTAGTATGTTATTTATATTATTTTATAATGAGTAAATGCAATGATGCCTACTATATTACAGTTTTCCATCCAGTAACATATGAGGGAGGAGTTGACTGCGATAGGTAAACTTCATTAAATTAAAATATCTCTCTAGTTAAATAGCTCATACTTGACTGCCTGAATATCTTTTTGATCCAATTTGTACAGTATGTGTTTTATATTAGTTAGTGTACATTTTCAGTGTGTATGTCTGTGTTTCTGCAGTATTGAGGACCCAGATCACAAAATAGCCATGCTAACTCAGATATTGGAGTTTGGACAAACGCCACGGCAACTCTTTGTCACACCTCATCCTCAGAGGATCACTCCACGCTTCCACAACCTGTCAGCAACCCCCAGCCTCAGCAGCAGTGAGCTCTCACCAGGTACAACAGTAACACACAAGCACTGTATTAGTTGTGTTTGCTTCAGTTCAGTTTTCACATTAAAGTATGGAAAGGCACAGATTGAACAAATAATTCTGCTGAATAATCTTCAGCTGAGGCTGGCACTGTCACTCCTGTTGTTTTCTGGATAACAGGTGGGCCAGGGGATCAGCACAATATTATACATTAACATCTAAAGTCACTATGCAATAATGAGTGTGTGAAGTGAGTGAATGTAAACTTTATGAATGAAATGAGCGCAAATCAAACAACCATATTGCTGATGCCTCTTCGTGCCTCTTTTAGAAATCAGAGCTTGGCAAGAGCAATATAAAAAATATGACATCATACACGTTCTACTATTTAAATGTCAATGATTTAAACCTTGTACGATATGATACACAAACAAATGGAATAAGCACAGTGCGATCGCCAATCAAACGTCTGTGTTGCTGTCTCTGCGTGTCTCCGTCTCTCAAAAACCAAACCAGCTGTCTTTCAAGAGTAGGCTAACAATCAACTTAGATATATATATTTTCTACTAGTCCTACGCATTTTCTTCTTTATCTTTTGCTGGTTTGCATCGCACATTTGTTTAGTGAGGTAAAAAAAAAAACTTTCGTAATGAAAGTTTGTGCCTTGAATTAATTCAGTCATGTTCAAATGATCACTAAATGTTTGTCATGAAATCTGTGCTTGTATGATAAAAGTATTTTTAGAAATTATTAATTTTATATTTTAGAACACTGAATAGGCCAAATAGTCGAAACAAATATTTTTTCCATACTCTGTTCTCTTTTTCCCATACTTTTCCAGACTTGCAAATTACTTAGGCCTTAATGAAATTCCACACTTTTCCAAGCTGCGCAGGAACCAGAGAGCCAAGGGAAAGCAGGTTATTTTACATAAACCTCTAAAATGACTATGCAATAATGAGTGTGTGAAGTAAATGAGTGTAAACTCTATAAATGAAATAAGCGCAAATAAAATAGCAGTGTTGCAGTTGCCTTTTTCCATGCATTTCCTGGAAATTACTTAAATCAATTTCCATATTTACAAACTGCGTAGGAAACCTTACTATTTTAATTAGAAGATATTTAAATATTTGTTTATCGGATCACAAAAGGTCCCCAAGCTGGGACTCGAACTTGCGTCACCTGAAGCACAACTGCACATCTCGAAGCACTGCCTATACAAGTGTATCGGCTCCGACTTTTAGAAGGTATTTAAATAAATGTTATAATAAAAAATTATAAATTGTAAAACCATAGACATAACGGTCTTCTCAAGTAACTGTAGGAACTTCAAGCCCCATCTACTTCTGGTTTTATCCGAATACAGACACAAATAATTTTGTGATTATTACAGATACAGATACAAATACAAATACTGGCCGCACACCAGCTGCACACCAAGTGTGCACCGTTAGCATTGCATTTCTTACTTTTGTTTCAGTCTGACCACTCAGATTTGATTTTGCATAGCTTTTTTTTGCCAATGTCCTTTTCTCACACTACGTAAAATTTAAACAGGTTATACGTTTGTAGAAAACATGATGAATTTCTTTGCAGAAACAAGGCTTTATTGTTGCGAATGCAAGTCAAGCAGAAAATAACAACATACTGCTGGTCTACACACCTCTTTGAGTTTTGAGACTGACAAAGATGGCAGCACAGAATTCCAGCTTCCTATGTTTCTGCTTCTGCATAAGGCAGAATGTATTCCAGTGTGACAGCAACATGTTGTCATGTTGTACGACAACATCTGTATTGGGCATACCAACGTCATTGCAATAGAAACCAATGCAAATATTCAGTTAAACAAAAGAGCGCCACGGGACACAGAAATTGGATCTGAACAATTGCGATACACAGTGTGAAAAGTCAATCACTTAAATCAGATTCCAGTCGGATACACAAATAATCAAGTTTGGACTGACAGTCTGAACAAGACCTAAACTATTCTTAAACTACTCACTACGAACAAATTTCCAGCTGTTTATCAGGGAAATGGCTCGGTGCTTGTTTTCTCTTTTGTAATCAAACAACATTCTTTCCAGCCTAATGTGCCACTTATCCAACCAAAAGCTTCTGTTTCCCAGCATGCAGAGCTGAAATGGTCCTGTGGATTCAGATAGTTCAGGACATATGCTTTGACCACATATAATGTAGATAGCCTCAATGGGAAAGAGCACATGTTGTTTTGCTATTGTACTGTACAATTATACTCTTGATTTTGTTTATATAAGAGGTGTTGCGGTATTTCATATTTTAAAAATTAAGAATCAATATTGCAATTATACTACACATGATAATGTCATATAATGCAAGATGCTGAACCAAAACATTTGAACAATTTAAAGTGTTACATAGGCCATTGAATCATCATTAGACATAGTGCTGACAACAATGAAACAACTTGGGAGAGAATTGTCAGGAGAATTAGCCTATATATTTGCACAAAGTAGCACAATAATATACAAACCCGATTCCAAAAAAGTTGGGACACTGTACAAATTGTGAATAAAAACAGAATGCAATAATGTGGAAGTTTCAGATTTCAATATTTTATTCAGAATACAACATAGATGACATATCAAATGTTTTAACTGAGAAAATGTATCATTTTAAGGGAAACATAAGTTGATTTTAAATTTCATGGCATCAACACATCTCAAAAAAGTTGGGACAAGGCCATGTTTGCCACTGTGTGGCATCCCCTCTTCATTTTATAACAGTCTGTAAACGTCTGGGGACTGAGGAGACAAGTTGCTCAAGTTTAGGAATAGGAATGTTGTCCCATTCTTGTCTAATACAGGCCTCTAGTTGCTAAACTGTCTTAGGTCTTCTTTGTTACATCTTCCTCATAATGATGCGCCAAATGTTTTCTATGGGTGAAAGATCTGGACTGCAGGCTGGCCATTTCAGTGCCCGGATCCTTCTTCTACGCAGCCATGATGTTGTAATTGATGCAGTATGTGGTCTGGCATTGTCATGTTGGAAAATGCAAGGTCTTCCCTGAAAGAGACGACGTCTGGATGGCAGCATATGTTGTTCTAGAACTTGGATATACCTTTCAGCATTGATGGTGCCTTTCCAGATGTGTAAGCTGCCCATGCCACACGTACTCATGCAACCCCATACCATCAGAGACGCAGGCTTCTGAACTGAGCGCTGATAACAACTTGGCTTGTCTTTGTCCTCTTTAGTCCGGATGACGTGGCATCCCAGTTTTCCAAAAAGAACTTCAAATTTTGATTCGTCTGACCACAGAACAGTTTTCCACTTTGCCACAGACCATTTTAAATGAGCCTTGGCCCAGAGAAAACGCCTGCGCTTCTGGATCATGTTTAGATATGGCTTCTTTTTTGACCTATAGAGTTTTAGCCGGCAATGGCGAATGGCACGGTGTATTGTGTTCACCGACAATGTTTTCTGGAAGTATTCCTGATCCCATGTTGTGATTTCCATTACAGTAGCATTCCTGTATGTGACGCAGTGCCATCTAAGGGCCCGAAGATCACAGGCATCCAGTATGGTTTTCCTGCCTTGATCCTTACGCACAGAGATTGTTCCAGATTCTCTGAATCTTTGGATGATATTATGCACTGTAGATGATGATAACTTCAAACTCTTTGCAATTTGTCTCTGAGAAACTCCTTTCTGATATTGCTCCACAATTTTTTGCCGCAGCATTGGGGGAATTGGTGATCCTCTGCCCATCTTGACTTCTGGGAGACACTGCCGCCCTGAGAGGCTCTTTTTATACCCAATCATGTTGCCAATTGACCTAATAAGTTGCAAATTGGTCCTGCAGCTGTTCCTTATATGTACATTTAACTTTTCCGGCCTCTTATTGCTACCTGTCCCAACTTTTTTGGAACGTGTAGCTCTCATGAAATCCAAAATGAGTCAATATTTGGCATGACATTTCAAAATGTCTCACTTTCAAAATCTGATATGTTATCTATATTCTATTGTGAATAAAATATAAGTTTATGAGATTTGTAAATTATTCCATTCCTTTTTTACTCACAATTTGTGCAGTGTCCCTTCTTTTTTGGAAACAGGTTTGTACAAGGATTGCCAAATCATTGTTTTAAGTAAACATAACAATACAAAAATTTAAAAAGAAGGGACTCATAAGAAAAAAGCAGAAAAATGCCAAGCAAGTGTCCAATCATAGAAGTGGGAATTTATATTAAAATCTTAAACTCCCACTGCTGTCACTAAATTTATCCCTTAGAACTCAAATTTGATAATCAAAATGACATTTAAACTTTTTTTTTCCCCTCATGAAATTATTTTTTTATGCCTCAAAATGGCTTGAATATAACTCTACACCCTGACCTCTTTCAGTATATGTGGATCCATGACTATGCAAATTAGAGAACGAAAATGTCATTTTCTTTGTAAATTGTGTCAATTTTTGATGTTAAATTCCTACTATAAGTGCAACTCAGAAAACATTATAAAATAATGTAATTCATGACCCCTTTAAATTAGCAATAAACCAGACTGCCACATTTTCCAGAAGGATGGCCTCACAGTATTTGATGGATGTTTTGTGTAGTGTCTCCTAGTATGGAGTCATTTGAGGACCTGACTGAGGAGAGTAAGAAAATGGCCTGGAGCAACATGAACAAACTTGCATTGCAGTCTTGCCACAAAATACACAAAGAGTGAGTATCTGTTGAGTACCTTATCTGTGTAATTGCTTATTTGAAAGCAAAGATTAGTATTGGGTTTTTAAATCTACTTTTGACCCTATTATTTTGGTTCTGCAGAGCAGTAACAGGCATTGCTGTGACCCTTGGTGGGGATTCCATCTTCTCAACTTCTCAAGGTTAGGACTTCATCAGTTATTTAGTCTCATTAGTCAATGACAGATTTCCATAAATTAGCTGAGATTGATTTCTCAGAACTTGAATGATCACTTCTCACAGGAAGTGTTAGTTAACATGGCCTTTATTCTCACATAGACTCTACACTGAAGATGTTCTCAAAAGAAAATGGACTGCAAAGAAGTGTGTCCTTCTCGAACATGGTAACCTTTCTAGAAATTTTACTGTAGTAAACACAGAGTCCCAAAAAGGTACAAACAAATTAAACAATAGTTTTTAACTAATATAGTTAATGTTAACAAATGAAACCTTATTGTAAAGTATTACCAGAGTTTTATATATCATTCTCTCTTTGTGAATGAATAGAGTGAATAGATTTTTGAGTGCAACCTGGATGCACCAGTGAATGGTGGGATTTTTTGGTAATAAAATGATTGTACCAGAAGAATAGTGTGAGGAAAATTATGTCTGGTCATTTGGTATCATCCCAGTGAGATTTTATGATGTTTTACACATAAATAAAAGACGTACAAAATGTCCAGGGTGGTGGGGCCCCAGGACTGAATACCACTGCTCTAATTTGATTGGCCAAGAAGTAATCTAAGAATGCTTTTAGTTTAGTTTAACTTCATTGGGACGTTTTGCTGTCTGTAACATATTACTTGTCTGTTTTTGTATACCATGGCCAGGTTAGATAAAAGCTTATATTACCTCTAAATAATATACATATATATTTTTTTTTTTTTCTCAAATGACCCTTAGCACTGTCCTCCTGTTTGATGCTGCCTGACGATAAGATCGTTGTGTGCTCCTCCTGGGACAACAATGTGTAAGCATTTATATAGTAACCACAATCATATCCCTATAAATCTTGTCATCAATTGAGCACATTTCTAAATTTCTTTCATTTTTATCACTCTTCCTCCCCTTTTTTCTGTTCATCTACTCTTCAAATCATTTCTTGTTCCCTGTAGATATTTTTATTCAATAGCATATGGAAGAAGACAAGACACTTTGATGGGTCATGATGATGCAGTTAGTCATATTTGCTGGAGGGATGACAAACTTTACACAGCATCTTGGGATTCTACTGTTAAGGTATTCTCAATCAGCCCAGCCAAGTTCACTTTCTTGCAAAACATTTAGGGATGGATAAATCTGAACTTAGTTTTAACTCTATGAGCAAAGCTGAATGTACTTCAAAACATATTTTTTTTATATGTAAATCACCTACTGTTTCAATTGACTTCCTACTTTCTCTGTTTTACTTGAACAGATTTGGAAATGTGTAGCAGATGACATCTCAAGTAAAAAAAGGACTCAATTTGACCTGCTTGCTGAATTTGAACATGAGGCCGGGGTTGGTGCTTTCTTCCTTTTTTTTTTTAAGATAATTTCTTGACAGATCGTAGGCAAGGCAGATGTACAATGTTTATGTCAGACTGTACAACAAATTGTAACAGAGACATCTAGCCACGATGCACAGTTGACTAAAGCCAGTCAAAAACAGTGCAAACTGGAATAGAAGGGGTTATCAATATTATTAAAGTTCTCTAAATAACTTTATTCAAGCTCCAAAAAGATTTCATATTTTGCCTAATTTAAGTGATCACTCAGTAGTTGCTAGTTAGGTTGGACCAGATTTTGGTTAGTTATTGCAATAAATTTAACTAAAATGTTTGATTTATATTTCCTTACATTATAAGATTAATTGGTTGTGCTTGACAAATTCAGTATGTAAAAACTGATTTTAAACAGATTTTTTGCTTGTCTTCCCACCATGCTACACAAAGTGTCTAAATGATGTCCATGCCACAATTTTAAAAGAGTTTAGTTTTTTAAATAGTGCAGGTTATTTAGGGTTAACAAGAGATTAAAATATAAAACGTCATTAATAATTTTTCCATAATTAATTGAGTGTCAGTTGTAGCAGATTTTAATCCTCTTCTGTTATATAATTCTTTGATCTTATGGTTGAATTTGGCATATATAATAGTTATTTCACTAAAGAACATGCAGAGTTGTGCAAATGTACATTTATGTGTGCACTGATGCTATTTGTGACATATTGAAGAAAAGTGCTTTTATATTATTTTGTCTAAAATTTTAACATTTATCTAATTTGTATATTGTATATACATATGTTTTTACAGGTTAATACTTTAGATCTCAGCCCAGCTGGCACACTTTTGGCAACGGGTACTAAAGAAGGAACACTCACTCTTTGGGACATTGCCAACCCTCTCCCACTAAACCAGCTGACCTGCCATTCTGGAAAGATTCATCAGGTGGCCTTCAGTCCTGGTGAGTGTGTGTAATGCATGTTTACGTTAGAAAATGTATCAAGATCTCTGTGACTTTTTGTTGTTGTTTTGAAGAGTCATTTTATACAATTTTGTTTATGTGTTCAGACAGCAGACATATACTGAGTGTTGGGGAGGATTCGTGTTTGGCGGTTACAGATGTGCAGACAGGCATGCTCATCGCTACTGTACATGCAGAGCTAGAGCAGAGGTGACCAGAACACACACAGTATATATACTGCACAGTGTTTCATGTTAAGGAGCTGTTATATCAACATGCAGAACTTCCTATATTTTCTAAGCCAAAGATCACTTTCCTTCTTTTAGGTGTCTCTGCTGGGATGGTAACACTGTGTTGTCTGGAGGTATGTCAGGAGATCTCAGTGTATGGGACCTCCTTAGCAGTAAAGTCATCCACAAGATACCTGCTGCTCACTCAGGTAAACACACACAGTGAGCAGAGTGAGTCTTACCAGGGTTCAATTCCCAAAAGCAGCGTTAGTCAATTATGGTAATTTCTGTCGAACTCTGTTAGTAATGATGGAACTTGCGACCATATTTTATTTTTTTAAACAAACAAATGCTCTGACCAACTGTCATTGTCACTCATGTTGGTGTGAACAAGGCTTAAGTCTGCATCCTAACTGAAATGGAGTTACTTTAGTGATTTTAAATATAGGCAGAAACCCACGCAGATTGCACTCTTCGTCTGAGGTGTACAAGATTATTGACTTAAAACACATTCCAGTTGTGTTGGATATTAGTATATTGCAAAGCAAACAGTGTGAAACTCTGAATAATACATAGCACACAAATATTGACTAAAATAGTACATTTTGTTTTATGAAAAATCCCTCTCTCAGCGTTCTCTTAATTGTCTGCCATTTTGGATTTTTTTTCTTCTTCAGTGAGCTTGGGGAAACTGGGATTGCCTTGTCTAATTTAAGGATAGTGGCTTGGAATTTAGTCAAAATGCATAATATTTTTGTTTACTCATTTTGTTACTCAGTATTTAGCATAGTCTTAGTATATGTAGCACTCTGTTCCGAAATCTGAAATGTTTCCTACACAGTGCTTCATATTAACCTGACTGTGTCTCTTTAATGCAGGTGCAGTCACGTGTATGTGGATGAATGAACAATGCAGTAGTATCATCACAGGTGGTGTGGACAAACAGATCATTCTTTGGAAACCAGAGTATTAATAGTAACACTTCAATAATGATCGATAAAACAATTCAGCAGTTTTTCCAGACCATTCAGACCAAGATCCATTTTCACCATGTGATTTCATGGGACAATTTGAACAGTACAATGAACAGACAATTTGAACAGAACAATCCTCTAAAATAGAAATCTAGACAATGCATTTTATATAATAACTGTAAGCACAATTTTACACTATTATTTAGCTTTTTCTTCTTCTTTTTTTTTTCTTTTTCAAGATCTGAAGAACTAAAGCTAGCTCTGTTTGTTAACTTGAATGTTACCAAACATTCAAAAATGGATGTTCTATTTGGCTCAGTGATTTTTTTTCTCCTTCTTTTCTTCTACATGTTTAACATTTGCTGTGTCAAATCTCTTTCAAAACATGCATAAAAACAGCACACAATTCATATGATTTATAAAAGACAATCAGTTATTATGATTGCCATTAATATTGCTTCTTTGGATAAATGTAATCTCATTAAAATTATAATACATCATGCTCACAAAATGTAAAAGTTCTGAGATTAGCTCTTGACACCTTTATTATAGGTGACTGAGGAATGTTCATATGTATTAAGTAGTTATATAATATGTTTGATCTCCTGAAGGTTTGCTGCAGTCTTTTTAAGCGCTAAATATTTGATGGGATTTATTTTTTTTTTTTAATGTGCCTTAGGTTTTAATCATTTGAACATGAGCATTACTATTAATGCCCACTCTTTTAATATGCTTGCATGTTCAGCTAAAATATATACATAGAAATTATAACATACAAGTTATGTACAGTATGACAAAATATTTAAATGAAAGAGTAAAACATTCTGCAGTATAATAAACTATAGCGTTGTCTTAACAGGTTATGCTTGCATTTGTGTATATAGAAATTTTATATTTCATATACTATTATTTATGTTACAAGAATGGCTTGAAAAATTGTTCTTCAGTGAAGAACATTTTGTTATGTATTTAAAAAAGTAGAAATATAGTCAGTATTATTAAAGTCAAAATTATGCAATATTCTGTAAACCCTCAATGAGCTTACAAGTTATTAAAGGGATAGTTCTCTCAAAAATGAAAACTGTCATCCCCCATGTGTTTCCAAACCTGTATGACTTTCTTCATTCTTTCTAACACAAAAGAAGATATTTTGATAAAATGTCAACTTTTTTTCATACATACTATACAATGAAATTCCGATGACTCTAGTATTATATAAAATAAGAAAGAAATGAATAAATGCATACAGCTGTGGAGCCACATGAGGGTGACTAACTATGAAAAAGTTGCATTTTATATGTGGACTACGTTTTAGTATATTAGGTTTATGTATTAGACATATTTTCTGTTCTGTATGTTTTGGGTTTTAATGTTTGTTTAATGTAATGTTTTGTTGTTGTTGTTGTTGTTATTAGCTTACATTTTATTGCCATGGGGGAAAACTGCTGGAATACCAAAATGTCTGCAAATGCACAAATGTTTTCTCTCTCTCTCTCTCTCTCTCTTTCTCTCTCTCTCTCTCTCTGTCTCTCTCTCAGTTTATGTAATATTGGACAGTTATTTTTTTAAAAAACTGTTCTCTTTGTTTTTTGTAACCTGACTAAATAAGCAAAGATGGAGATTAAAACTATTCTTAGTCTGATTATTTGTATGCATTGTTTAACACTTCCATTTGGTGTGTTCATTTATATAGTATTATGAAGCTTTTTAAGGAATTTGGCACTCTGGTTTAGTTCAGCCACATTGGAGGGTTTTCGGGCATGAACCTGAACATTAGGTCCAGCATCTCTGTTGGGTTCAAAACTTTCACTAGGCCACTCCAAAACTTTAGGGGTGGTTTCCCGGACAGGGTTTAAATTAAGACAGGAGTAGGCTTAATACAGAATAGTTAATCATGGTTTAAAAATGTCTTTTTGAAACACAGATTAAGTACAGATTACTAACTCCTGGACTATGGAATCCTGAACTAAATAAACTGCATTAATTTAAAACCAACTGTCCTAATCTGAATTAGCACAACAGAGGTTGCCTATAAAACATGGAATGAACCATGAAACGCTTAATATTGTATGGAACTGAGAAGAAAATCCAAGGAAAACAATAGCAAAGTAAACTGCACACATCAGGTGTCAAATAAAAGAAAAGGAATGCTTAGAAATCTCTTTGTAATTAATTATTGCATAAATTCTTGCAATCAGCTGTTGTTGTCAGTTTTGCATCTTTTTTATTTTTTATTTATTAAGTTGTACATAAAGTAGATGTTTTGTAGCGAGAGAGAGAGAGAGTCATGGTCAGAATTATTTTGGCTCCCTAAGAAAATATGATCAAAGAAGGTTATGAAAGGAAATCCGTATTGTTTATCCTTTTGATCATTCAATAAATAAATAAAATACATAAAAAATACATTTAAAAAAATCACAAAAATCTAACTTTTCAACAAAATCACATTATGAAATTTTTTTCCCTAATGCGCATTGGCCACAAATATTTGTTGTCCTAGAAATTATTATGAGTAAAATTTCTAAAGATCTACATTCCCATTCATATTTCAGTTTGTTAGACTAGGAACATGGAATTATCCAGCCATGACTTCCTGTTTCACAAGAATGTAAATATGAGGGAACACAGGAACACAAGGGTCAAATTCCCCTTATCATCCATAAAAATGAGAAAAAACAAAACAAAATATAGTTCTGTCATGACATCTCTCGGAGGGATTGGCATGGTAATGTACAGTACATGACAATGTTAATGTATCTGGTGTTGGCAGAATAGATCTGCTATTACATCTGCCAGTACATCTACAATATGCTGCTGTGGGCATGTAAGAAATACTACTGCTGCAAATATAACATACATGAAATAACCCCATAACATACATGAATCACCTTGTAGCAGATCTATACAGGTGGAGCTGGGGAAGGTGGAGGGTTTCTGAAACAAGCTGCACTGCAACGGCAAGCTTGAGTCATATATTTGAATGTTGAGCAGCGAGCTCATTGACTACCAATACAGGAGACAACCAGTCAGCTGTGCCATGTGATAATGATGTCATTACTTCAGATTGGGTTAGACCTACCGGACTGCTATCAGAGTTTCATGCCAGAACTCTGTATTTCTGATGTGCAGCAAAAGATTGTTAAAGGGGTCATTTGATGCAATTTCAAGTTTTCCTTATTCTTTGGCGTGTTACAAGCTGTTCGTGAATAGATAAGATCCCTAAAGTTGCAAAGACTAAAGTCTCAAACCCAAAGAGATATTCTTTATAAAAGTTAAGACTCATCCACGACCCCCTAAAATGCGTACACACCCCCACATGTCTACATCACTGTGTGGGAAGATTTGCATAACACCGCCCAAATGTTTACACAAAGAAAGAAGGCGTAACTTTGATTCTCACTGTAGTATTGTTGTCGATGCTGCCATGTCATGGAGACGCTGTGTTTCGTTGTGAAAGTGAAACTACTTTGTTTGGCCTTCCAAAAGAGGACACAACTAGAAATCAATGGTTAAGTTGTATCTACAACACTGTTCCAGAACAGTTCAAACCAAATATTCAGATGTGTGCAATGCATTTTACAGAGGATGAGGACTGTTTCCTGGGAGAGGAACCTACAATGTTTTAACAAATAATGCTGACTTACAGCCTACAAGTATGTTTTCATATTTCAAGAATTTGCCACTGATGATTCAAACGCAAGTTTTGACCAGTGTAGAGTTGCGCCTGTTGTTTGTCGTTTCTCCGATCACAAATGCAGACATGGTTTTATGTTTATGCCGCCCGATGCAACGCTACGCTTAAAAAGACATTATAAGTCATTATAATCCGTAATTATGTCCCCACTGGATGCAACAATTGTCTCATTTGTTATGGGTTGTATTGGTTTTGTCTTGTCACACTGGGACACAGTGTGACGAGAGGGGCGTAACATTTCTGTCACACGCTTGAGGTATTTGGCCAGTCACAATGCAGTGGATAGCTGGCCAATCAGCATACACTTCGCTTTTCAGAATGATAAGCTTTGTAAAAATGGAAATGTTTCAGAAAGGTGGGGCATAGAGGAGAAACAATAATGTAGAGCAGGGTTCCTTAAATCTTGCCCTGGAGTGCCAATGCACTGCAGAGTTTAGCTCCAACCCTGATCAAACTCACCTACCTGTTAATTTGGTAATGATCCTGAAGACATTGACCAGCATGCTCAGGTGTGTTGGGTTAGAGCTTAACTCTGCAGGAAAGTGGATCTCGTGGGCCAGATTTGAGGATCCCTGATGTGAAGTATGTGGAAAATAATGTTATTTTTTAACCTTAAGCCGCATAAACACATTTCATTACTCCAAATACAAAAAATAATGTTCTTTTTCAGTAACATCATATGACCCCATTAAGCTTCTCAAAATATGAAGTCAAGAAAATAGCACAAAAAGTAAAAAAAAAAAAAATTAAGATAAGAGCTAAAACATAGAACATTTCCATTTCCACCATTAGGACAATAATTAAGGAGTTCCAATCAACAGGAAGTGTTACAAGTCTGCCTACAATATATTGTCTGTCTATACTGTCTTAATGCAACCCATTTCCCTGACCTGAACCCTATAAAAAACTAAAGAGAAGAGAGTATCAACATGGAGCCTGGGTTCTGAAGGGTCTGGAGTGATTCTGTATGAAGGACTGGTCTCTGATCTCTCGTCAGGTGTTCTCCAAACTCATCATTATTTATTACATAAACATAAACTCATCATTACATAAACTCATTTTATTTATTTTTAATAAAGGATCAATTTAAATATTTTTTTTTCCACAGGCTTCTTTGTTCATATCTAACTAGGGTGCCAGTAATTTTGATATATAAAGACTGGAAAAACAATGTTAATCTGAAGTTTAACTTGCCTCCTGGTAGGTTTAATTTAAGCCTCAATTTAGTCCTAAAGTAGCTCTAGTCTTTCTCCGGCAAATCAGCCTATTAAATTCTGGACTAGACTAAGTCTAAGACTACTTAACCATGACAGAGAAAGCAGATTTCTGTTAATCTGGTTTAAAGGGCAACTTTAGTCTATCTTAATCTCTGTCTGGGAAACCACCTTGTTTTGAGGTAGACTTACTCCTATGCTTTGGATCATTGTCTTGCCTCATAATTTAGTCACACTTGAGCTTCAATCTACTGAAGGCTCTTCATTCTCCTTAAAACGGACATAACACACAGTTTCTGCCAATCTCATGTTAATATTGAATACTTATAGAGTACTGCATCCTTCATATCTCCGAATTAAGAGTCTTTAGTTTTATCAGATTTATAAAAGACAGATACTCTCCAAAAACAGTCTAGTTCCTGGAGGCGTGCCATCGGCGGAGCTAAAGAGTCATGAGTATGCAAAGCTTTTGTGTAGTGAGCTGCAAGCTGTGACGAGTAAAACAGTAACAAAAAATCTGACTTAAATTGTATTTAATTTGTTTATAAAACATTTGTCACCAAAAACAAACGCACTTTCACAACTCTTTAACAATAAGTCAGAATGCATGAAAAAGCATTAACAAACATACATTTTTATATGTGACTATAGATTTTTTTTCTTTTTTTTTTCAGCAATTCTAGGCCAAATGCTCTAATTGTTTTATAATAACACTGTAAAAGTTTTCATGACCAAATATTTTACAAAAACATCTGATTTTGAAATGCAAACATCTAAAGCAATGCTTTCCAACCCAGGGATCACCAGGATAGATTTGAGAGCAAAGATATAAAGTGTAAATTGACCTTAATTATCTTGAATGCAGGTAAAAAATTTTGATTGACTAGTCAACCTGCCTCACTTTATTCTAATAATATAACTGAACAATTGGCACAAGGGAAAGTAAAAGAAGATTCAAGTGGTTGACACATTTAAAAAATGTGACTGCTCCTTTTCCACACCTGCTATATGAGGTTTATAGTTGTCCAGAGGTCAAACAGAACAGTAATAGTTACATAACTGACAAGTAGTGATCTGACAAGTAGTGATCTTTTGGATCTGAAAGACACTTTCAGTAATTTACTGATATGAGCACACTGACTGGCACTTTCAGATGAGAACAAAGTTCAGTTCGGTTTTCATAATTGATTCTGCTTCTTGACTTTCCTTTTTACCACTGTGATGCTGTTTCAATGCAATTTATATTCTATAAAGTGCTATAGAAAGAAAGGTGACTTGACTTGACTGTAACGCCCTCACAGGACAAAACCTGTGCAGTCTCTCAGCATCCGGAAAATGATTGCAATATTGTAGTGTGCTGGAGAGCTGGAACAAGATTAGATAATATTTAGGCATAAGACTTAAAAAATGTGACTGCATTTGTGACTAGAGTATTTATTTTATAGTAATACTAAAAATCTAAATCAAACTTAAATTAAGTACACTGTAATTAGACTGTTTAAGTATATTTAAAATCCAGGCTAACAGTATTGTCACACCTGGAGTCTGTTCTCCATAGTGTAAGCTACTGACTCAGCTTTGAGTGAACTAAAGAGAACCACAGCAGTTCATCACAATAACTATGGACACGTTCAATTAACATTTCACCTACTGTATTCTTCGAATCTTCTAAGTTTAAAGTAGTTATAGCTAAAAGTGTTACTACAGCAATGTGTTTTCTATAGCAGTTTTTTAAACATAATTGAAACCCCTCTTAAATTATATATATATATATATATATATATATATATATATATATATATATATATATATATATATATATATATATATGCTTATTTAAGCTATTATTATTATTAGCTTTGTGACGTTGATATTTTGCTATGAGGATGACATTCAGATGTCATTCATTATCAAGTACAAGACTGCAACTGCTGTCGGTCAAGTGGAGTTATCTCCTATCAAAGCCACACTTTGTGCTTCTGCGCGCTGTGATTCGGTGACAAAACTGTTGCACGGAAGGTGTGGAAGGGCGCACTCAATAACAAACCAAAAGCACCGGCGACGAAAGATTACGTGTCGTAATTAGCGTCCACTGTCCCTGTAACATAATTACTATAGGTCATTCAGATGTCTGTAGCAGCTGAACAGATGGAGGGGATATCTGTGGTATTTTAGGACTGTCCTGAAAGTCCTTATCCGGTTCGGAAGAAATTACTGCAGCGGTGTGTCCTGCTCTCTTGAAGGTGCACCCTGAGGAACATGGCTTCTCCAACATCATCGTACGGAGACCTCCAGTCCCCAACAGCACACGACCAGCCTCCTAAGGTAGAGGCAAGTTGTATTGATTTTACCAATGCACAAACACACTGAATGTATGATGTCAGAGGGCAATGCGTTCCGTAATGGTTCTTACAGAATGTGGATTTTGTGCATTCAATGTTAATATATTTTTGGCGCTGAAGTTTAACTCGATTCAGCATTCGGTTTGTAGACCCAACAAATGCCATTATTTACACAATGACATTCACCAGTCTTGGGACGTAAACTGAAGTCATACTGTAGGCTACATAACAAGAGCAATGAAATGACAATTACTATTGGAGGTAGGACTACATTATGTTTTTTTCCTATTGTAAACACTTGCAAACATTACAACAAACGTCAATTTTTTTAAACCCAACATCAGTGGAGCTTTTCATGTTGATCGTTTTTCTAATTGGAATAGCAGGTTAAATGTCATATGTAAAATTATATTGAAATTAATAATATTAAAGAATTATAGTATAAAAGGTAAAACATCCAGTTGAATTTAGTTATATGGGTGAGGGGGTGGCACAAAATATATTCTCATTTTATCTCTGATTTGGGATTGAAATATGATTCAGACTGTTCTTCATTACATTCATTCTAAATTCTTGTTTTGTTTTGTTTTTTTTTCCCTGTAGAATTCTGTGGTATTGTAGTTGGTGAAATCAATATTTCATGGGCGAAAAATCTTTCATGCTGAATATTATTTTATTTTTTTTGCCTCTTTTTAGTAGCAGATTATAGGTTCCTAATCTCTTAGTACTCTCATTTAATCTCAGAATTTAAGAACTATTGAGTGATGCAAATGCCTCTTCAACTTAAAGATGGTTGTCTCTTAGATGTGAACTTGTGACTTTTGTTTAAAGGGTTAAATCTGTGCTGATACAGTATGTAGTCATGTGGATTTCAGCAGGTGATGGTACAGTCATTAAAGTCTCCTGAGGAGCCTGTGCTCAGCTCCATGGTGGCAGATTCTTTGGCGGGGATGTCTGTCATAGGCACAGATACACACACACACATACAAACAAACAAACAAACACATAAACAAAGTGATGACAAAGTGATGTTTAAAAGATCTACACTGAAAATATCTATCGATATATATCTATATCTCTCTCTTTCTCACTAATAAATGTACAGCGGGGAAAATATTTATTTGATCCCCGGCTGATTTTGTAAGTTTGCTCACTTACAAAGAAATGAAGGGTCTGCAATTTTTATGGTATGTTTATTTTAATGGATAGAGACAGAATACCAACCAAATCCAAAAATCCAGAAAAAACACATTATATAAAGGTTAAAAATAAGTATTTGATCCCCTACCAACCAGCAAGAATTTTGGCTCCCACACACTAGTTATGTACCCCTGTGGAACACAGATTAGTCCTGTGACTTTAAGAAGTTACTCCTAATGTCAGCTCGTTAGGTGAATAAGACACCTGTCAACACAATCTGTATCTTCCATTACAACCTCTCCCACCACCATGGGCAAGAAAAGGAAATTCTAGAAAAGAAAAATTGTATTACAATGTGTTACAAGACCATCGGCAAGAAGCTTGGTAAGAAGGAGACGGCTGTTGGTGCTATTATTCGGAAATGGAAGAAATACAAACAACCATCAATCGGCCTTGGTTGAGCACCGTGCAAGATCTAGCCTCATGGGTAAGGATGATCATGAGAAAGTTGAGGGATCAGCCCAGAACTACACGGGAGGAGTTTGTTAATGATCTTAAGGCAGTTGGGACCACAGTCACCAAGCAAACCATTGGTGACACACTACGCCGCAATGGACTGAAATCCTGCAGCGCCCGCAAGGTCCCCCTGCTCAAGAAGGCATATGTACAGGCCCGTATAAAGTTTGCCAAAGAACATCTTAATGATTCAGAGAAGGCTTGGGAGAAAGTGCTGTGGTCAGATGAGACCAAAATTGAGCTCTTTGGCATTAACTCAACTCACCGTGTTTGTAGAGGGAGAGAAATCCTGACTATGACCCCAAGAACACCATCCCTACAGTCAAGCATGATGTGGAAACATTATGCTTTGGGGCTGTTTTTCTGCTTAGGGTACAGGACAACTTCACCACATTGAGGGGCAAATGGATGGGGAACCTCCTTCCCTCAGCCAGAACACTGAAGATGGGTCATGGATGTACTAAGTAATAAGTCATGTTTTGCTTGGGGATCAAATACTTATTTCACTTTCCTTTATATAATGTTTTTCAGGATTTTTTGGTTGGTATTCTGTCTCTATACGTTAAAATAAACCTACCATAAAAATTACAGAGCCTTCATTACTTTGTAAGTGGGTATACGAAATCAGCAGGGGATCAAATAAATATTTTCCCTACTATAAATAAAATACATATATTATATATATAGCTGTGATAATTGATAATTCTGTCATCATTTTATCTTCCTCATGCCCCCCCCCCTTCTTTCAGGCACAATGTTTAAGCTGCACTTTTACCATACAATGAAAGTGAATTGGGACAGTGTCTTGTCTAGCAATCATGTGTAGTCAGTTTCTAAGTCTATGGTTAATGTGGCTAAATAAGAGTGATTTTATAAGATCAAATCAATTAAAAACACCGTATTGGTGCATATTATATACAGGCAAGCAGATAAACCCAGAATATGAACTGCCTTAATGCATTAAGCAATATTAAATATTTTCTTTATAATGGTTTTCTAAGAGAAAATGCATAATTTGCAACTTAGCAATAAGGTGTATATGGAATTTGGTCGTATAACTGTCTTAGCACATTAGTGTTTAGTGCACAAGGAAATCATTGTTGGTTAGGCCTCTATTTCTCTAATTTTAAAGAAAAATAAAGATCCCTTCCATTGCACTTCCTATCACCCGATCAGCCTTCTTAATTTTGACTTTAAACTCTTGTCTAAGTTGCTGGCTTTACGGCTAGAATCTGTGTTACCAACCATAATTTCTCCAGACCAGACTGGGTTAATTAAAAACAGACATTCTTTTTTTAATATTAGAAAACTGTTTAACACTGTATATAATCCCTCTTCTTCTGCTGTCCTAGAGGCAGTAATTTCATTAGATGCAGAGAAGGCTTTTGACCAGGTGTAGTGGAAATATCTCTTTTACACAATAGAGAAATTTGGTTTTGGTGATAAATTTATTTCTTGGGTGAGATTATTATATTCTGCCCCCCAAGCATTTGTCAGAACCAACAATACCCATTCTGACTATTTTTCCCTCCACCTGTCCACTCGTCAGGGATGTCACTTGAGTCCACTCCTCTTCGCCATCGCTATCGAACCCCTTGCTATTGCACTGAGGTTTGATTCATCTATAAAAGGCATAAAAAGAATGGGTACAGAGCAAAAAGTGTCTTTGTATGCGGATGATCTCCTCCTTTATATTTCTGATTTAGCTACATCGATACTGGCAGCTCTTAATATTTTGAAATCATTCTGAATAATTTCTGGTTACAAATTAAATCTGAGCAAGAGTGAAATTTTTCCACTGAATTCTGCAGCTAGGGACTATCCTTTACATAATTTTCCATTTATGATTGCACACCATAGATTTACTTATCTTGTAGTCTGCATCACGGATAAATTCATAGATCTTTTTAAATTTAACTTTGCTAATTTGTTACTCCAGATGGAGAAAGATTTTGAGCGCTAGTCTTTGCTTCCCCTATCCTTGGCTGGAAGAATTAATTCAGTTAAAATGAATATTCTTCCCAAATTCTCCTATTATTTTCAGTGTATACCTATTTTCCTGCCTCAACACTTTTTTCGTAAAATTGATTCCCTGATCCTAGGATTTATCTGGAATAAAAAGATACCCAAAATTCGTAAGACATTCCTTCAGAGACCCAAAATACTTGGGGGTACCTAATTTACAGTTTTATTATTGGGTTTCAAATCTCAGAGTTATGCAATACTGGTTAAATCAGGATCAATCTCAAGATTCATCTGGATGGTTTAATATGGAGGCTACTTCATGCATGCCCACTTCACTGACAGCCTTATTACATGCCCCCATTAAATGCTCTTCATCTCCCCATACTAAAAATGTAATTGTTAAACCACGCTGAGAATCTGGAGGCAATTCAGACACCACTTTGGATTACAAACCTATTCTATCTTTGCACCTGTAGCAGCAAATTTTGCTTTCCCACCATGACTGATGGATAGTTCTTTTTCACAGTGGTCACCACTGGGCATTATAACATTTAACAATCTATATATAGATAATGTCTTTGCATCTTTCCAGCAACTAGCAGAAAAAATGCATACTGCCTAAACACCACTTTTTTTAGGTATTTGCAGGTTCGTAGCTTCGTTTGGGACATGCACCCTCAATTTCCTAATCTCCCTAGAGCTACTCCTATTGACTTTTGTTTACAAGCCCACCCATATTATGAAGGGTATGATCTCATATCTTTATAATGCAATTTGCACTTTGCATGAATGCCCACTTGCAACTATTAAATCTCAGTGGGAGGAGGACATAGGAGAAAACATTTCAGAAGAACAATGGGAAAAGATTCTACGGTGTGTGCACTTTTGTTTTGTGCCAGACATGCTCTGATTCAGTTTAAAATTCTCCACTGTACCCACTGGACCAAAGTTAGACTTTCAAAAATATATCCTGAAGTGGATCTCACATGTGACCATTGTCACCAGGCCCACGCAACTACTGCACACATGTTTTGGTCCTGTCCCTCCCTACAAAATTATTGGTCCCAAATTTTTAAAACATTATCTGAAGTTCTTACACATCATATTGAACCTCTGGCTTTCACTGCTTTATTTGGTACTCTTTCCCCTTCTCTTGATATGCCCAAATATAAGTCTGACTTTGTACCCTTTGTCACACTGCTGGCAAGGTGTTTAATTTTATTAAACTGGAAATCGCCTAATCTTCTACTCATTCTTTATTTATTAAAGATATTTTCCATTTTATTAAACTTGAAAAAATCAGACACACAATGAAGGGATCCTCTGATAATTTCAATAGAATTTGGGGACCTTTCCTAGGATATGTAGGAAAATGAAAGGCCTTCATTCACCTGACTACACATCTCCTCTGGTAGTAATTATTTTCCTCCCCCGGTATATAGACTGGTAGCCTAGTTTAGGGATATGTCGGCTGTGCTCAGTATGTTTAGCACCTTTTTGTACCTGTGATTTTATTTTGTAAAGAATTATTCATTTTTTTATTATTATTTGATTCATTTATTTAAAGGTTTGGATGACCAAGCTTTATATTTTTTTTTTTTTTACTATTTGCTTGTCTTACTATCTTGTTGTTATTATTATTATTACTATTATTATTGTTCTGTTTTTTTTTTCTAGTATTAATTTTATTCTTTTGTTATTTGTTGTGTGGATCCTTTTATTAACAAAATATATATATGAAAGTTATATAAGTATATGTATATGTTTTTTAATTGTATGTTATATTTTGTTTAGATGGAAAATTTTAATAAAGTGAGAAAAAAAAGGAAATCATTGTTTTGCCCTCCAGGTGGGCATTACTGTAAAAACTTAGAATTGACTTTAAGGCAACAGTTACTTTGCCACACCAGCTGCTTTTCCAGGAATGGTGCTCTATCTATGTCAGTCAAACAAAATGAATTTATGAGTTTATCATACTTTATCATAGTGTAAAAATCAGAAAACAGTAGCTTTTGTATCAGGTTTTTGTGTTTAAATAGGTTAAGCCAGGGTTAGGCCATAGTTCAAGTTAGAACATTTAAATAGTTAAAAACACTACTGGTGTGCATCCTGAGACAAAACAATGAAACTGACATATTTTAAGATTAGTCAGTGCAAGTTTCTTTCAGTTAAAACAGCTCAGACATGCATTTTAGTCTGGGACTAGGCTTAAGTCTTGTCTATGAAACCGGGGGCATATATAATGGAGAAGATGAGAATTATAATGATAAAGATGAGAAGGTAGTGAAATTACAAGGGGAAGTATCAAGAAGTTGACATGTCAAAAACGCTGACATTAGTACACTGTTTAACAAACATTTTGCTGATGCAAATGGGTAAATAATGTTTTTTTGGTTTGTTTTTGTTTTTTAATTTTGTCCGTTTTTCTTAAAATAAAGATAACTTTTTTATTTTTTCTTATCAGGAGATTCACACTGGAATCAAATGTCCACACATAAGATGGTCAACTTATGCACATGTATCTAAATGCAAATGTTTACTCAAAGTGTAGATACATATTTACAGAAGATATGAATCAAATATCCTCCTGAAATTTTCTGTTGATGAAGCATACAGCCTTATAAAGTTTCATGTAATCACTTAAAATAGATTGTTAATGAAAACTGCTCAAAATCACAAAGTCTTTTTGGTAAATGGAGAAAACATCACAGAATGACCAAAATGTAAAATAAATCAAGGCATTTTTTGAGTTTACTGGCTGCATTCGGAAATGGAAAAAACTAAACTTCAATAACTAGCCAATGACAGTTCAGTATAAGCTTTAAAGCTTGATGAACAAAGTGACAGACAGCAACAAGGCCTCTCAGTTTAGCAGTTTGATTGGCTATTTAGGCTGTCAATCATTTATCTGTCGCAAGGTCAATTCACTTTATTTGGAAAAGAGCAGCATAAATGTTCTGCTAGATGTCTCATATCTTTTAGTGTTAAACTGCTATGAAAATAATTTAGTAATTTTTCGGTGCAGTGCAATTTTGACACTTTTGAGTACAAGTGAGGTCAACTGCAGTTCTTCTGATTGACTGCTTTAACTTCTAGACTAGCAAAGTCTTTGCCATGTAGGGGGAAGTAGATTAGTTTGGGATTAAGGAAATTATTTAAATCACCCCCTTGGTATCTTGTTAATGGGGAATATCTCAGATTGTTCACGATTGTTTACAGCCCACTTGTAAAGTTCACAGACTGGGTGCGTTTGTCTTGTTAGAAGCAAGCATTCATGAGCAGTGCTATACAGTATATGTGCATGTGTGTATGTGAATGGCTCCTTGTTGGTTCCTTCCTGAACAAAGACACAGCCTTGTCTTCTTTGCTGTAAAACCATTTTATAGGGCAAGCCTTTTTCTTCGCTCTTCTGTTTCTGCTGCTTTGTGAATATTCTTTCCCACTGACTAACTTCACAACAGCTTCAGTTTGTCACCAGTGCCAGTTAGACAACAAACAAATGACTTTAATCATTTGTCCCAGTATGCATACTTTTTCACTTTTTCTGATTTTAAACGGATTTAATAGAAATGGATTTGACAATGGATTTTTTAAATATTTATTCATATGCTTTTTTCCCATCTTCAGTATCTTTGATTATAATCAGTAATGTAATTAAATGGCTATAAATACTTACAATTATTATCTATTTCATAGTTTTTATTCTTTGCAACAGATGGTCCTGGTATGACTTAGTTTAAGAGCAGTGTTTAATTTTACAGCCTCTTATTTGCTGCCCTACAGCAGTCACTATCATTCACTTTGACAAAGAAAGCAGGATATATATATATATATATATATATATATATATATATATATATATATATATATATATATATATATATTTGCCTCCCTTCTCTCTCCATTTGCATTAATTCTTAAAGCAAATTAAGGACCCCATGAAATCAGAAAATGCGGTTTGTGGCTTTCAGTCTGTTTATTTTGTGGTAATCTGCATGCTAGACAAAATTAATTTCTCCTTAGGGAAAACAGCCAAAACAATCAAAATAAAACACCTGAACACTAAAAAAAGATACATAAAATATATATAAAAATTGGCATCCCTCCACCTCCCCATCCCCTCCTCTATTTCTGTTATTCTTCCTATGTAGTACCACAATGGGGAGTTGAACTCAGAGCTCTGGCCGAGCCTCGGGTTCAAGCCTCTGTTGAGGAAGCAAGCCAAGTTTGTTTACCATTAACCATCAGGACTGGATGGGCAGGGGAACTCATAAATTTACCTGTATTCACAAGGGGTGTAAATCGGATAGTTCGTCATGATACGATATAATATTACTTCTCATACCCAGCGATATAATATTTGCTGATACTGCAAACAATTGTATGATACCATTCGATTCAGGAGTATATCGATTGATTTATCGTTTATTATGATATTATATACCTATTTTACACAACCAGCTACATTTTTATTTACTCACAAATGCAACCAAAATATATAACATTATCATTTATCTGAAATTTCCACATCCTGTACCCCAATCAGAATATTCACAATAAATAAAATAGGTCTGCACTTTCCTTTTCAGAAAATAATAAAGAAAAATAAATAATTGGGAAAAAAATCTAGTCTCACATGAGATCAGTAATCTTACGACATGACAACAGTTAAGAATGTCTCAGGCATCAGTGCTAAAATGTGCAATGTGTTAAATAGTGAAAAATATTGAAAAAATAAATTACAAAAATAAAGCTGTTAAATTTAAATGTGAGTCTTTTTTATATTTGGCTGCTACTATGTGCTCAGTGCTAAGAGTCTTTTCTACAAATCACCTAATTACAAGCAATAGCAGAAAATAAATTTTACATAGAACTTGTTATAAAACAAACATCTACCTACTGATCATGTGTCCCTCATAACAATTTAATGACATCAAATGTAACATTTATCATAATTTTAAGTTTAAAATAGCCAAAATTCTGTGACTATGGTCTCTTTATTGTTGTAACAAATATTTGTATATATATGTATATATGTGTATATATATATATATATATATATATATATATATATATATATATATATATATATATATATATATATATATATACACACACACACACTTCAAATTTTCAGTTAATTTGTCCCTGGTGTTTCTTATGTGGTTTCCATTGCTCCCAGGTGTGTCTCATCATCCCCTCCTCCTGTCATGTGTATAAATAGTGTTCTCTGTGTCTGGTATTGTTTATGTCTACACCCTGCGCTACATGTGATCCCCTGTGTGAAGATAATTAAATTCCGTTGTTTGTACTCCTGGTCTCCTTGTTCCTTGCTCCGTGTTCCCACACCGTAGCATACCTGTGACAGAATACTGGACCAAAACAAAGTAAAGCAGCGCCTTTTTCCCCATGTTTATTTTCCGTTTTTGAAGAAGTTTTTGTTTTCCCCTGGTTTCTCTTCATAGCGGCATGGAAGTTGCCGCTCAGTTGATCGCTCTGGCCCGCCGAGATCTCCCGCTGGTGGAGTATTCACGGGAGTTTTGTGGGCTCACCACGGCGACAGCATTTGATGACGCCACCATAAACTCGCTGTTCTGGCATGGGGCCAACTACCAATCACCCCGTGGACCTCCCAGACACCAGAGGACTGAGCTGGAGGGAAGGAATCCTCCAGAGTCTGGAGAGTGTCCTGCCCTGAGCCCTGCCCATCCGTGGCTCACCCATGCCTGCTGCCGTCCACGGCCCACACTAGTTCACCGGCCGATAATGTGGCAAGCCCAACAAACATTAACATGGCAAGCCCGCCAGGTGTTTATGAGGCTCCAGTGTCGGCTCCAGCCCCAGAGCTTGCTCCATTGTTGGCTCCTGCCCCAGAGCTCGCTCCAATGTCAGCTCCAGTCCTAAAACTCACTCCTCCAGAGCACCCTCCAGTGCAAGCACCATGTAAGCACATTCCTGATCCCGAGTATAGCCCACAGAGGGCTCCCAAACCCGAGTTAAGCCCAGGAAGGGCTCACGAACACCCGTTAGTGCAGGAGAGTAGACCATATAAGGCAGCCATTTAATAAGTACATTGTATATACTTATGGATTAAAATAAAATCTTGAAAAATAATACATTTCTTAATTTTATTGGCTGGTGTTGAGTTGTTAAGCTTGACCGTACCCTCCCTGACTATAATACACCACAAAAATATGAATAAAAACTATGATACTACCTACCATTTTCTGCACCAATATTAAAGAGACCTGAATGATTGTCACGATTGCTACAGAAAGGAGCAAGGAACATGAAGACGATGGATAATCATAAACAACTGTCTTTAATAATCCAAACACAGGGAAACACAGGGCAGGCTGGAGACACACGTAGGACATCAAGACGTTTAACACCAGACAAGGGAACATAGGGCAGACATCACTTTACAGGACTTAACTAGGCAATTAACAAGACACATCTGAACTAAATGAGACAATCACACATGGGAGAAACTGGGTCACGGGGAGCATGTTGGGAGAAAAACACACACACAAACAGTCCATGGGCATGACATATCGCCCCCTCCCGGAAGGTGCATCCTCTTGCCGTAGAAATAACATAGGGAGAGACTGGTGGGAACTTGGGAGGAGGCTCAGGAGGAGGGGGCTGACCAATGGCGGCGGAGCAGGTGGTGGAGGAGCCTGAGGCAGAGACGGAGAGCCGATCAGCCAGGGTGATGGGGAGGATCTGGAGAGGCAAGGCGGAGCAGATGGCTCAGGCAACTGAGGTGGAAGCAGGGATCTAGAAGGCCACAGTGGAGCCAGAGTGACAGAGGACTGAGGAGGAGCCAAAGGGAAGAAAGGAGCCTGACAGTGCCGGAGGGATGAGGCATAGACGGTGGAATAGAGTCCCGATGCGACAGATGGACAACAACAGAGCAAGGCAGAGCCCGAGGGACAAGGGAGACCGGCGAAATAAGTGGACTGATGGGCCACGATGGAGAGGAGGGAGCTAGGAACCATGGTGGAGCTGCTGAGTCGACGGGCTATAATCAGGAGTAAATGCCCTCCCTAAGCCGAACTTGGGAAAGGAAGCCCTCTCTGTCCTGGACTCGGGGACACAAGCCCTCTCAGGGCTGAACTTGGGAACAGGAGCCCTCTTTGGGCCAAACTTAGGAACAGGAGCCCTCTCTGGGCCTAATTCAGGAACAGGAGCCATTTCTGGGACAGTTTTGGGAATGGAAGCCCTCTCTGGGCCGTATTCAGGAACATGAACCCTCTCTGGGCTAAACTCTGGAACTGAGGCCCTCCCTGGGAACCGCAGCTCTCTCTGGGCTGGACATGGAAACAGGAGCCCTTCCGGGGCTGGACATGGAAACAGGAGCCCTCCCGGGGCTGGACATGGAAACAGAAGCCCTCCTTTCCCTAAACCATACATTTGAACCCCTCCTTGGGCCATACGTGGGAACAGCAGCCCTCTCTGGGCTGGACGTGGAAACAGGAGCCCTCCCTGAGCTGGACATGGAAACAGGAGCCCTCCTTGGGCTAGACTCAGGATCTGTGGCCCCTCCCTGAACCATACGTGGGAACTGTAGCCTTCTATGGCTCGTCATCGCGGTGGGCTTGGGCTCTCCATCATCTTGAGTTCCACACAGAGGGGAGTGGTAGGCTGGGCGCTGGGTCTGGCTGTGCTCTGGATCGGGGATAGACACTCTCCAGACATCGGATGATAGCTTCCCTCCAGCTCAGTCCAGTGGTGTATGAGAAGTCGACAGGGCAGTGGTCGACAAGAAATTGGGTCACGGGGTGCACGTGGGGAGAAAAACACATACAGACCGTCCATGGGTGTAACGATGTAATTTCTGGTAAATTGTGTCACATATGGGTGGAGTCTAAATTATTATGGGCGAAATTAAGTTAAGTTAATTAAGTTAATAAGTTAATTAAGAAATTAAGTTAATCTATGAATTCCTATTTCATAGATTCTACAATGGTTAGTGTGACAGGGTTGAGTTCAGACTGAGGGACATAACTTTATAGTCTGTTTAATACAAATTTTGGAAGAAAGCAACACAAATAAATACATTACTGCCAAAAATTACAGACACAGTTCACATATTTTAACACATAGTTTAACATCAAATCTGCACTGGATATTAATATCCAAAGTATAGTGAAAACACTATTAATTAGCACAGTAACAAGATCGGCAGTTTAAGACATTAACTTGTAAGCACAAAACACAAGATAATTCTCTTTTCAAAATGAATAAGGCTTTATTAGATAAATCTAAGACATATAAACTAATTTAACACATAAGCACATGCACTCACATTCACACAAGTTGCAGGAAGATAGAAAGTTAGGAAAGGATGAGTTTAAGAGAATGAAAATGTGGAATCCCAAGTTTACAGCAATACGTAAAATTGCATAGACATAAACAACCATCAATCACTTAATTAACCCTCGCAATTGAGTTCCTCAATGAGGTTAAAATTATATTAGACACACCAGTTCAGCTTAGTCTGGAGGTACGTTACTTGCGTTGACTGTGAAAAGTGGGTTCCCTTTGTTGTCGTTGAAAAGGGGGTTTCCCAAGGTTGCAGATTGGCTGGAAGTAGTCGTTGAAGTGACGTCTTGGGAAGCCCGTGGTTGGGCGTTGGCTGACGATGCGGAGTTGTGGGCTGGTTGAAGTGGAACGGGCACTCCAGGTCAGACTCGGAGACACGGCATTACAAAACTTAACTCAGAACATGAAACTCTCAAACGGAAAAGAAAAGAAACTAAAGTAAAGGAACAGAAGTAAAGTTTGATGAGGCTAGGTGGTGTTTCTTCTCATCGTGGCTAAGTAGCAGCAGGCGTGCAGGCCAAAGCACGCTGGAAACGCTATCAAGGAACGCTAAAAGTGATGACTTAAAGCAGCAGCTGAAAAGCCAAAGCTAAAAGTGGCCTAATGGTTAGAGATTTGGACTTGTAACCAGAAGTTCGCAGGTTTGAGTCTCGGTGCTGGCAGGAGTTGTAGGTGGGAGGAAGTGAAGTGAATGAACAGCGCTCTCTTCTACCCTCAATACCCATGGCTGAAGTGCCCTTGAGCAAGGCACTGAACCCCCAGTTGCTCCCCGGGGCTGGATATTGCTGCCCACTGCTCCAGGTGTGTGTTCACTTCTCACTGCTGTGTGTGTGCACTTGGATGGGTTAAATGCAGAGCACCAATTTCGAGTATGGGTTACCATACTTGACAAATGTCACAACTTTCACTTTCACTTTCAAAAGCCGTCTAAAAGCTAAAACTACAAGCAAAAGCTTAAAGCAAAATTTGATGGTGTCCTGAGTATTTAAACTGGCCTTTCGGCCACACCTCAAATGTTGTCTTGACCAATTAGATATTGTCTTTGCTCGGGGTGTTGCGATGTTTGTCCGACCCATTCATAAATCATATGTTATCTTATCAATCACGTGGTCCGAATTTCCCCGCTCTTGCAGGGTATAATTTTGGACATGATTCCTATGATAAGAATATGACACATTTGACAAATAACTGATGGTCAGAAAACCTTTCAAAGCAAGAAGATTCGAACACACACATACTAAACATGAATATGAATACTTAAACTATTCAATAGTTATTAAAAAGACATACACAATAAGTGATTAGAAACATGATAGTCAAATGTGTGGGTTACACATAAATGAATATGGAGTTAAGCAATGGACTGATATTCATTTATAAGTCTTTTTGAGTTCATCTTGGTGCAACTACATCTATAAGAGACAGTTCCTGTGCCATTCTCTGACATAAGGATGTTCTGTGTGGAGACCAGAGGTTAAAAGGTCCCCTTAGGAATTTCAGTCTGGTTCTGCTAGGTGGGGAGAAGTCAATCCAATGATCTTGTTTACTCTCATGGGTTTACATGTGATGGTCAGGCTGTGCATCTCTTTGACCATCAATCTTGATTACTTGCCCCAAATTTGACAATCTCTTTTTCCGAATTGAAATTGTCAATAATTGTTCTAATGGTGTTAATGTTGAAAGATGTTCTGTGAAAGAGTTGGTTGGTTAGTGGACTTGCTTCTGACTTGTTGCACTAGGAATTGATCTACAACATCCTGTTGCCTTTCTGAGGAATTCGGCTCCTCATGTTTCAACCATGTTCCTGATCAAATCTTTTATTTGCCTGGTTCAGGTCTGATACGCTACACCACCACTTTTAAAAGTCTGGGGGATGACCCATATGTCATAGCCAGTGGCTGAATTGCCCTTGACACCCACCAGAGGGCATTTCTCCCAGATCATTGCTTCTTGCATTTAACTCTAACTCCCTTCACCCTCTGCCCGGACTATCAAGTCTCATTGCCTCCAGCTGTGTGTGATTTTACCCCTTTAGCTCACCTGTATATATACTTGCCTAACTAAGCTTTGGATTCTGGAGGAATTGCTTTATGCTGTGTGGTTGTTGGTGACCAGTCTGGTTTCACCTTGTGTGATGCTTTTTGCTCTTTTGTTTTATGTGGATTACATTATTAAATGCTGCACTTGCATCTTTCATAGAGTCTGTGAGTGTTTCGTGACTGAATTTGTCCACCACTACAACAGATCCAGCATCTAGGCTGTGATTATTGGCCTGGGACCATGGGCATCCAAATTCTTCCTCTGGCTTCTAAAAAAGAGAGAAAGCCTTGCTCAGACTTTTTGGAACTTTGCGTTGTAACTCTGATTTAAAGAGGATGTTTAATGATTGCCTAGATAACACCTTGACTCCTTGGGGATTTAAGACTCTCCACTTTTGGGATTTCATTGATTATCTCTGTTTCCACAATTTGGTAATATCATGTCGGTCTGAGCCCATTTAGGTGCCCCTGAAGAGGCCCAAGCCTGGTGAATTAGATGGTGAATTTTCACTATCTCAGTCTATCAAGCGACGGTTGACTCTGGTGGTCCCAAATCTGGTGGTCCTAGAGGACCTGACCCCAGTGGTCTCTAGTCCAGTGGTCCTGAAGGACCTGACCCCAGTGGTCTCTAGTCCGGTGGACCTGAAGGACCCTGCTCCGGTGGTCTCTAGTCTGGTTCTGGAGGACCTAACTCTGGCGGTCCTGGAGGACTCGACTCCAGTGGTTTCAAGTCCGGTAGTCCTGGAGATGTTGCCATGGAGCCGCCCGATTTTGCTGCTGCCATAATCAAGAAGGTCATCTTTGCCTTTCACCTCAGGGCCACCTCAGTCCACTCCAGAGTCTGCTCAGTCCGGGAGCATTCAGAGTCCACTCCAGATCCAGCTCCATCCCAGAACCATTCAGAGTCCACTCCAGAGCACGCTCCAGTCCCCTTTAGCCCTCAGAATCCACTCCAGAGCCTGCTCCAGTCTGGGAGCCCTCGGAGCCTGCTTCAGTCTATGAGTTCATTCCAGAGTTCTCTTCAGTCTAGAGCCCACTTAAGTTAACAAGTTTACTCCAGAGTCCACTCAAGTCTACGAGTTCTCTCCTGAGCCTGCACCAGTCTGAGTCCACTCTGGAGCCCACTCAGGTCTACAAGTTCATTCCAGAGTTTGTTTCGGTCTATGGGTCCACTTCAGAGCTTACTCAAGTTTGAGTTCACTCCTGAGCTTGTTTCAGTCCAAGAGTCCACTATGGAGTCTGATCTAGTTCCTCCTGAGGTGGTGGTTTCTGCTGCAGAACCTTCCTAGGCAGCGTCCGCTTCAGCTCCCCTCTGGGCGACGGTGTCCACTCCTGAACTTTCAGTATACCTTGTCATGGCCAAAGAGACTGTTGTTGAACTGTCTGCCTGCCCTGTTACGGTAAAGGAGACCGTTGCTGAACTGTCTGCCCATCCTGTTACAGCCATCAACGCTGTTACTTACTTCTCTGTGCTCTTCTTTGCAGTCCTGCCTGAGCCACTAGGGGGTTTATCTGCCTTATCAGCTCAGTTGAGGTGGTTGTCAGCTCTGCCTTTGCTGCCTGCGAAGCTCCTGGCTAAGCCCTGGTTGCCCTCCCGGTTTGCTGTTTGGCGGAAGTCTCGCTGGTCTGTTCCTCCGGCTCCACCCTGGTTGTCCACTGGGGTTCCTGTTTGGCCAGAGCCTTGCTGGTTTGGTCTGCCAACCCCGCCCTGGCCTCCTGCTCTGCCTCTGTCTCCAGGTCCTCTTCCACTACATGGGCCTGGCCCACCATCCCTCCAACTGATCTGCTTCCATTCCACCTCCCTCCTGTACTACTTTGACTTTTTGGAGCTTCTGGAATCCGCTCCTTAAGTGGGGGGTTATGTCACAGCCAGCAGCTGAATTGCCCTTGACAGCCACCAGAGGGGATTTCTCCCATATCATTTAAGTTTACAAGTTCCCCATATCATTGCTTCTTGCATTGAACTCCACCTCCCATCACCTTTTGCCCAGACTATCAAGTCTCATTGCCTTCAGCTGGGTTTTTTTTTGTTTTTAAATACCCATTTAGCTCACGTGTGTGTATATACTTGGCTAACTAAGCTTTGGATTGTGGCGGAATTGCGGTTTGCTGTGTGTTTGCTGGTGACCGGTCTGGTTTCACCTTGTGTGATGCTTTTTGCTCTTTTGTTTCATGTGGATTATGACTGTGGATTACTTTTTTTTTTTAATGCTGCACTTGGATCTTTCATAGAGTCTTTGAGTGATGTGACACTCAATATATATTTTGCATTCCAAATTATTATGCAAGTGACATCAATAGCATTTCGGTACAATAAAGAGTCAGATTTTTGTTTGTCTTTTTAGATAACTGGTATAAATCTCAGACAGGTTTGTTCAGTCGTTTGCCAGGTCTTCTTAGGTAAATGGAAACCCTACTTAAAGAGGTTGTTCCACATTATTAAACAAGTCACAGTTCTCATGAAATATGGCGAGGAAGAAAGAACTTTCTAAAGATGAAAAGTATGAAACAATGCAATGTCTTGCAAAACAAACAATGTTTCGTGAAAAGCAAACAGAAATTATTGAACTGTCAAAAGATTTGTGAGTGACAGAGCACAGAAGATCTTGGTCAGATAAATAATTAAGGAAAGTTTCTGTCAAACAAATGAACTGTATTGTAATGCCAGCTGTAAAAAAGCCACTGCTGAGCAGAAGACAGGTGTTTGAAGCTACTGGAGTCTCAAGATCCTCTCCATGCAGACTGGCAGTTGTGTGTAAAGCTGCGTTTCAGTCACTGCTAACCAAACCTCACAAAGAGAAACTTGCACAGTGAGTGCTCTCTTCCTTCTTCCCGGTGCAGTGGGTCTGTGTTGTGCTCCTGTGGTGCTAGTCGGTCACACGCTGCTGTCTGTGGGAGAAATGAGAGGGTGAATTAATGCTCAGGCTCATGGAGAAGTGTCTCAAAGGTGGCAGGACTTGCATGGCTTATGTAGCTGCCGCCTGATGAGCTGCAGCTGTGACCAATCAGCCTGTGATGAGGACAGGCAGGTGTTCCTCGCTTGTTTCCAGGGTGACACTGATGAAGCTTCAGGACGCTCGTCACAGTATATACAATAATATTACCCAGCACTAAATTTTATAATTACACTATGATAAAGTGTGACCAAATATGAATTTAAAAGGGATAATAATGTGCATTTCAGAAATAATAATTACAGGAAGGAATATAAGAGGACTGAAATGAAATTTGGGAACTGAAGCTTCTTTAAAGGAACAGTTCACTCAAAATGACTCATTGAATCACCAGATATCTTTTTGTCTTTCATTGAACACAAATGGAAAAATGTTGAAGAAATTCCTTATCACTCTTTTTTCCTGAGATGAAAGTGAAAGAAATGCAGAACTGATTTCTAATTGCATCATTCCAGATGATTCTGTGCCAGGTGAACTTCCACTGAGATGAATGGGAATGGAGAGCTCTTTGGCTACTGCTTACTCCTGGCAGGCCTCTTTGCGTATTGCAATTAAATCTCTGAAGCTTATATAGTATGCTCCTTCCTGGCCAGTGGATATTCAACTTCCCAAAGTATTCTCACTTCTGTTCTCCTTCTTCTTAATTTGAACAAGGTCAAAGAACTTTATCATACAACTTTATCAAAGGGACTAATAATCACATTTAAAAAAATTACCATCAACCTATCTTATTATTTTTATTGTTGTTGTTGTTAATTAGTTAGTTTTTTTCGGGGATAGCTGTGGAGTGGACTTTGTTTTAAAGTATTTATTTGATTCAAAGTATTTATTCATTTATTTATGCTCTTTTTTTGCAAGGAAATATCCACTAATATATTTATTTGATTTATTTGAGAGACCTTTAGCGCTACACTTTAGATACTCTGTTATATTGTAAATATATACATTAATATTATTTATTATTATTTATATAACAAAACTCACTGCTTCTTTTTGTGAACAATGGCATAACTGTAAAATATTGGAATAATGATGTTAGTAAAAAAGAAAAACACGTGCTGCCCTCTTGTGGATTTTAAATATAATCACAAACATTACACCAATGCGACACATTCACACTGACCCTGTTTGTAAAATATTGATTTTTGGAGGAAATAATAAAACTGTGCTTACTGTTCGGACATAAAGGCCTTTGATTCTTTAATGTTATTGGTGTTCAACAATAATTTCGGTTTGGTTTTCTTAACAGTGGTTGATATTTATAGATAAAAATGGGTCATTCTCAAATAATTTTGTAAAGTAATATAAGAATAAAATATAAATATAAATCTCTTTTGTACCATAGAGCTTGTATGCTAAGCATAAGTATCAGCACTATCAAAGCCTATTTATGAACTTAGCTGTGGCATACCAGAGGACAGACACAAAGACACACGCACACACACACACACACGCACGCACGCACGCACGCACACACGCACACACACACACGTAATTCTACAATTTGTTCAATGTACATCTTCTTCTTCTCCTAAAACACACACTGCTTTGCTCCCCTGCCATATTTCCCTAATATTGCTCATATTATGACATTGATCTTGCATTTCAACGGCAGTTGCTATGGATATTCACTTAGATGTGTCTCTATGGCAACACATTTTCCCAAGGCCTGAAGGTTTCCAGCAGGAATCAACACACACACAGAAGTGCACACACACACACACACACACACACACACACACACACACACACACACATTCTGTCTCATACCATCTTTCATTACGCAAGCACTAATTTTGAAAATTTCAAAGATTTCCCCATAAAATCAGCACAGAAAATGTAATCAACAGATTCCATTTTGTTCTGTTTCGGGTCAGTTACAAACATCAACGCAATATTTACAAAGAATGCTATTCTAAACTGGTCCTTCACTCCAGTCCAATGCATTTAAATGGCACTTTTCCTTGCTGGAATTTCTAGTTGAAATCACCTTACTGTGGTAATGAGGCTGTGTTTGAAACAAGCTGGTCATTAGCTTATATCTTAGTCAAGGGTTATGCTGGAGATAACAGTTCATACCAGCTAACAGATGTTTGGTTTTTTGAAAATGGTAGCCAGTTAGTTGTTGGGTCAACCTCAGATAAGCCCCTAATGACTGGTAGTCCAGTTTGGTCAGCCACCTAAACCCATTTGGTTTAGCTGATTTGATTGTGGGGGAGAAAGGGGGAAGGGAAACTTGTGGTGCCTTCTGTCGAGTCTGCTGGGGGAGTTAAGGCTGCCCCTCTATTTGTTTGGGGTCTGGTGTACATGAAATTTAACATTGTTCTCTCTGTTGTTACCTTAAAGGCCTGTTCACACCAAAGGCGATAACTATAAAGATAACAATGAAGATATAGTTCTAAAAATTGTTCTCAGTATTAAAGAATAGCAGAGTCCACGCCACAGCTATAACAATAAAGACACAGAGGAACGATAACATTGAAATCACTTTCAGAATGTTATTTTTTTTCCAGCTGATAAACAATAAAAACTTTGACAGCCAATCACAATATATCTATCTATCTATTAGGGCTGCATGATAAATCGAATGTGATTGTCATCTCGTCAGTAAAGCCGGTTCTGTGATTAGCAGTAAATCTCCATCACGTGCATTCAGATGGAGCGGCATTTACTACATAGAGCTGTAGTTCGCTGATCTATATTAATTTAATGGGGTTAGCACTGAAAGCTGAGGGTTTGGTACCTTGAAGGTGTGTACCAACCAGGTATTTTGATTCATGTGGTCCCAGAAAGATTTAATCTGGGGCAGGACAAGGTCAAAATGGCTAGGTGATTGGGTGTTGATTGTAAGTTAAAAGTCTTTTGATTTATTAGACCAATATACTTATGATTAAGGTCAAGTTGTCAAACTGGATTGGGGGTTGATTGCAGGGTAGAGGTCCTATTATTTACAAACTGAAAATACACTCAGATTTTACACTTACCACTGAACAAACCTTCATGTGTTCCATATATTTTAGCATTCATACTACAAAAACATACATTTTTGATAAACCCAATTCCCTATGAACCAGTTACAATGACTGTCATTATCATTTTGTCTGTTTGTGATGAACATGAGCACTTCGACTACCACTTTTTTGAACATGCAGAGCAATGATTTCTGACTTACACTGATTCTGTTGAAACTCAAGTATGAAGTCACTCACCCATACACTGTTTGAATGCAGTGGGGACTACACTTTTATCTTTTATTGCTTGCAGTATTGAGCCCATAGACATCTATGAATGGGCTCACTGATGCAGATGTAATAGTACTAAACCTTGGGCAGCATGTCTGTCTGAGTGCATGACAGCTGCACTATATTAATTAAAGAGAAGTAACACAATTATTAAGGCCCCATTTACTTTAGTAACTGCCATTAGTACATTCCTAATATACATGCATTTTCTGTTCTATTTTAATGCAAGCTTTATATCTTTTCAAATAAAGTTTCAAATGTTGTATTACACATGAGCCTGCCACAACATATTACCTTGTTTGGTAATATTTTCTGAAGCCCGTATTTATAATACATTATAAGGGTATTTTTAAAGCATTATTATGAATGCATAATGCATTATAACAAAAAAACAAACCCTTATATGTTGTATCATCTCATGATTAATCATAACAACAGTTTTAATGCATTATAAAATTTATTTATGGTTATAGCTTTTAAGAGTATGATGATTTATAGCACACAATGAACACAATGCATCCACTTAACTTACAATGGATTATATTTCCCATAGTTATAATGTATTATAAGTCTCATTTTCTTTTAACCATATTTAATGTAATATCAGTAAGATAGTAAGATACTGTGTAGATCTTAAATAAATAATGTCAAGATATTAGATTTATAATCCATTATAAATTAAGTGGATTTAAAATGGTGTTCTTTCGTGTTATAAATAATCATACTTATAAAAGTTACAACCACAAACAAGTATGTTTTATAGTGTATTATAATTGTTGTCATGATTATTTACGAGATGAAACAATGTATTATACACTTTTTATAATGCATTCATTATAATGCCTTAAGAATACCCTTATACTATGTTATAAAAATAGGCTTCGTAGAAAGTGTTACCCTTTGTTTCATGTAGAAAGGCAAGATATTTAGTCATCTTAAAGTCTTAATCACTGAAAATGAATCTTTGATGTGGTTATGATGTGGATGTACACACACTCTTATCCACCTTCCCATCTGTCTGTTCTCCCAAGCATGATACTAACAACCTTTGGGTGCCAAGAAATTCAGGTGGTCTGGATGGCATGGCTGATACTGCAAAGTCACTTGGTTGGCAACTTTAAGAAGCTTGGTGATTAAAATACTGTACATCGAAACTTGTGCAGTTTACTGTATGTCTGTGCTGCACCATATCAGTCTTATTTCAGTATGCAGTGTTTAAAAGAAAGGCAAATATAAATGTTTTTCCCCTCATTTTGCTTTAACTTACACATTATAAATATGACTTTTATTCTAATGATCCATAAAACCACTGTAAAACCACAGACAATACAACATGGCTTTTTTTTATCAGTTCCCAATTCCCAGTATGGTATAACTTAATGCAAATTGAAAACAAAGTCAAAATGAGCTTAACGGAGGCCAGGTAAGAGTTGTGCATGTAAACCTAAAGCCTGGCTTCAAGAGGAACACTAGAACTGACACTAGAGGCTGCAGTCTATAGCTTCCTTGATAGAGTAGCTATACCTCCTCTGCTGGCAGTTAAATGGGTTGAACCCTGATCGGGTGGGCTGAGCGGAATCATCTGCATGAGCATTAAACATATACTGTATATACATACATAAATTTTTTTTTTTTTACATTATTTTGACAAAAATTTAATTTGCCAAAAAGTGTTATATGATATGTTTAGTCAACTCTAACAAGACTTTAACTTTTGGTCTAATATAATTTGAATTTAGAATTGTAATATAATAACTTCCTTAACACCACTGTTGTTAAAGCAGCAGCTGTGATTTGTAATGATGTTCTGTCAGCTGTGTTGCAGTGGGACATGACCAGGGGCAATCATCAACATGAATAGCATCTCTTCTGTGTAAAGATCATACAGAGCTCTTTTCACTGGGTGGGAAAAATACTGCAGCCAGTTTGCTAAAGCTACACTGTTCTGAATTTGAAAAAAAAAGAAAAGAAAAATGTTGATATCTACAGTATCTACACATCCTCCCATCACAGTTTTACTGTTTGTTATTGTTAGTATGCTTTTGTTTAAAGCACGTGCACATTTGCACTTTTTTGAAGTTCTTCATATTCTCAATAGTAGTATAGTAGTCAATAGTTATAGTAGTATAATATTCCCCTTACTGTTATAAAGTATATATGTACTATGTTTTCAGTTAAAGGTAATATAATGAATACAGTAAACACAGTACAGCTAAGACTGGTGTACCATTATACATAAATAGTTTAACATTAAAAACTGACATTCACCCTTTACCTTTTTCAAGCCTGTTATTCAATTCGTAGCCATGAAGATACAAAAAGTAGAGACACACACACACACATGGGTGGCAACTGGGACTAGTTGTGCTTCCCAATAAACACTGGTGGGAGATGTTACCATGGTGATACCACAGTGCTTCCCTCCTCCCTCCAAACCCATCACCCTCCTTATTTTAGCGGCCAGCTTCTGTCGCTCTCTCGCTCTCCCTCTCTTGGCCACTCCCCCTTTCCAGTCCCTTGCTCTTTATTTGTTACTACCATCACTGTGAACTAGGAGACTACAGAGAGTGTAGGGGATCTCCTTTGGATGGTTGAACCAAGGACTTATTGACTTACTTAAAAAAAACAAAAAAACAAGAGGGATACGCTGACTTCTTTGAGAGGGTAATGAATGAAGACACTCAGTCCCGTCTCAGGATGGACGCTACAGACAAACTCAATGGGCTTGGAGGGAGGAGGAGGCGGCCAAAGAAGGTAAACATGGGCTTCACTTTAAGGACCTGCTCTGTCTTAATGTAGTATCAGAGGATTGTTTGTGGAAGTTCCTGATGTGATGCTGTTGATGCCGTTTTTATTAAATACAGTTTATTTGATAAATGTATGTCTTAAATACAGTTTGGAATTGATTGAGTTGTAGTTGTTGATGATTTACTTTAAATAAACTGTGCTTAAATACCCAAGCATTGTAGTAGATTTGAAAAACAAAATAAAGGTGTTAGTGTTTTTTGTAACTGCAGCTTAAATGACACTATGCAACACTGCTATAATTTTCAAGAGATTGGCTGATGGACAGGTGGCAAGTCTTGTGTATGTTAATAGTGTTTTGTTTGTTTGTTTTTTTGTCTTGGGTCGGTTCCTTGATTTTGCAAGCCATGCTGATGGTTTTGTTTTTTCAAGGTCTCTGTGTGTTGAGGTGAAGATGGGCGTGTGTTCAGGAGAAGTGCTGAGCAGGCTTCTTCTCGGTTTTTATTGTTACATTTACTTCTGGAAATCTCTCTCTCGCTCCACTGCTTGAGAAGTCCGTACAAGGACTGTTCATCTGCTGATTACAGAGTTTTGACTGACAGGTGCCCATCCATTCTGTCTTTTCTTCTTTTGTTTCCTCCATTGTTGTTTTCCTTTGAATCAGGTTCATGTTTACACTTTCAAAACATTGGATTTCCAAACAATACAGTATAGATGTTGTATTACTACTCACAACGATTATATACAAAAACCAGTATGTACACAAAATGGTCAAAAATACAACATACAGCACATATGGAGGGTGTTTAATAGTATAGAATCAAGACTGTTGTGAGTGACTGTGTATAACTGTTGTGATTGTAATAATATAAAAAGCATTAAGCATCTCTTTCTGTAAAACACCTTTGTTCCATGTGTATGATGTTTAGAGAGGGGTGGGTCTGCTTCCCTTTGTGTGTATGCTAGAGTACGCGCTACACATATCTGTCCAATAGAAGAAACAATATTATGGTTTATCACAATATTTTTAGGGAACCCTAAAATGAATGTGTCCGTGTTTGTGTGTGTGTGCATGTTTGTGTTTGTCTCCACAAGTACAACCTACATTGTGAGCCAAACGATAGTCCTCATGAGGAAAATGGCTAAATAAACATACTAAATAATGTTAAAATAATACAAATAATTAAAAAATGCTAAGGGTATTTGTTAGGGTTAGAAGATCAAAAATATATTTCTCTCAGTATAAAAACAATACAAGTCAATGGAATGTCTTCCCCATGACAGAAGAAAAAAGTTTGCCTAAAGTCTCAGCCATTCTTGGCATTGAACTGAAAATGAGCAATTATGATAAAACTTTGTTGACTCTTAACACTTTTTTTAACCTCCCTCAACAGTTCTAAAAAAAAAAAAAAAAAAAAAAAAAAACAAGCAGAGCAACTAGAGCTTTGTAAAAGGAGAAAAAGAACTGTGATTTTCATTATTTGCTGCTGCCCGCATCACTTTATTATATTATGTAAAAACTAATATGATGAGAGAAAGCTTATAAGATATATCCATATATAATCAAGTAAGTCAATGGTTCATAACTAGTTTTGCTTCAGAACTCATATTTAGTATTGGACATAAAATATTGATCCAAAACAGTATTGACATTCAAAAGTAAACCTAACCACAAAAATGAAATAACACTACAATTAAACATTGAAATTTAATAATATTACCATAAACTACATATGCACGAATATGGATATGGCTGATTATGGTGTTAGCAATTCTGATTTCAAAACATCTCTAATTTGGTTTCATGTTCTCAGCTGCCAATTATTTATGGCACAAACCTTTCAGTGCTGCTTAGAGTTTTATTGGATGCACAGATTTTAACATCAACGTGTAAAAATGTAAAATTTAATCTTTAAAAAAAAAAAAAAAAAAACATTTATATCTTAGCTAATATAAACTGACCAAAAAAAAAACTAGTGAAAATGTATGGGCACTCTGATACAGCTGGAGTATATTCACAGGAATTTATCACCACTTTTGTAAATTTGTTTTGTAATATATGCTACTGGAACACTGTCAAAAAGGTCTTTGAGCTGAATTAGCAACAATACATCAATGTGGTTTGGCTTTAATGGTGGAACTCAGGAAGGCAATGAGCGATCATGCAAAAATCAATGATGTTTGCATTATTGATAGCCTATGTCTCCCCTTCTTAACCAAGCCCCACTCGGGTGGTGGTGGATGGGGCTGTAAAGGGGGATGTAGGGTGATTGAAGTTTAATCTAAGCAGGGATTTGTTGAACAGGCATCTGTTTCTCTGCTGACTGTACTAATGAGTAAGCCAGGCAGAATTTTTTGACGGATTTTTTGTGGCACTTCTGTGAAATATTAAAATGTGTTAAGCAGAGATGACAATTCTATAGCTAAAAGGTCCAAATTACCCCCCCCCCAAATTTGTTTTTAGAAATTAACATACAAGGGGTTTGTGAATGTGTACCGATTCTGAGGATCTTTCTACTGACTTCTCTGGAAATAGATTCTGTGTGGGCCAGTGGGATTGTTTATCTGTATTCTAATCAAACCCATTTTTAATTTAATGTTTTCTTCATAATTTACATACAGCAAATATGCCATGTACAATTCATAAAATTATTAAAAAATATCTACAAATATCTTCTAATTAAAATTACACTAAACTGTTAATAAAAAGAAAAATAGTTCATAGTACATATGCATCATTTGTGTAGGCTATGGGATGGGTGGGACATGTCCCAAGTCAATTTTGTCCAAGTCAAATTTGGTCCAAAATAACTTATGGAACCCATGTACACACAGAAAAAGCATCTTCCATCATTTATTCTTTGTAATTTAATTCATACATGAAACATTAAATATATTTGTGCCAGAATTAATCAGATGAACTGTCTAATCAAACCGTCTTCTCCCTATGTTTTTCTATGCTTCCAACAATCTTTTCGGCACAACCCTTGTAGGAAAAAAGTTTGCAATGTATCTGGTTGTCAACTTTATGCTTGCTGCTGCACATCAGAACCTGCATTGTGGCTATTTATTCATGCTGCACTCATTTTTAGTTGTATAGTTTAAAGATTATCACTTTACTCTCACTATAGTGTTGTCATTTTAGGTGTTTATCTAAAATATCATGCAGTTACTTGGCTTACCTGTTATCCATCAAGTGCATGGAGTGACTGCATCTAACAGTTTTATTTCTGTTAGAATTCATTATCCATTTTTAGGTGATTACCCATGCCTTTCCAAATAAGGCACGGACACATCCTTACTCTCTAGGTTTTGGCTCTTGGAAAAATGACACAATGTGATTGTGTTAGTGATCACCAGGTCTAAAGCGTTACAATATCCCACCAATTCAGTGGCTGATGGTGCTAAATGACCACCCAAAAGAAGCTGTGTTACAGTGCCCCTGTAAGTGGATGCTTGGTACCATCACTTTAGATTTTCTTTTCTTCAGTGTGCAATAGTTTTAGCCCATTTTGCCTAGTGATTCAATAGTGTTTAGGACATGTATATCTTTTGTTTTGGGGTATGTCTGTTGGATGCCAAACCTTACCTCCCAGCGGTGCTTCCCTTTTACCCGTTTCTCCACTGAAAGGTTTTGCAGTTCTGGCCTCAGCCATATTCTGCCAGATTTAAACAAAGATGTAAAACCCCCATGTCCAGGCATTCTGGTGTACACGTCTGTGTTCAATAGACACACTCTGTCACAAACACCTCACCCCCCCCCCCCATTGTACATGCTGAGACTGTCGTAGAAAATCAGTGTGCCCCTCCCCATCACACCATCTTCCATTCTTGTGCAAAACACCAGGAAATAAGTATTAATCAAGACTGAGTTTTCAAATATTTGCATCACAGAGTTTGGCAATGCCACATTGGGATATCCTCCTCAAGGTTGGGCATTTTCTCACCACCAGGTCTTTTCACAGGGTATTGGGGCATATGGTTGCGAATTCAGCTGCTCTTCCTCTTGAAATACTGCTATGGACTATGGAGGAAATTTTAGTTGGGTCTGAGTTTGCCTCTTTTGCGTACTCACAGCCCAAAGTCAAGGTGGCACAGGTCTGTTGTCAGGCTTTACTGCCCTGGAAGAAACTTCAATCTTCAATCTCGGGAATTCTAATGGGGCAGGTGTTTCCTCACAAAGTCATAATGATGCTTCCACCGTAGGTTGGCACTGTGTGCAGTAGGCACCTGTTTCATGGCCAGTAGGACAGTCATTATTGAATGTGCCATATACACAGTCTGGAGATTGAGGCAGTGTATTTAGCACACAGGTTCCCTTTCAGTCGGTCACTTTCGGCGTTACATTGGTGACCGACGAATTTTGGATTTCGCTTAGAAAAACCAATCTACTTTGAGTGGGTTATGGTCATGATCGCTGCCTCACGTGTCTGGGCATTAAACACATTGAGGTGGCATTCGTGGCTATGCTATTCAGTTTGCCCGGCGTCCCCCCAAGTTCAGTGGCATTCGTGTGGAGATCGCAGTTCTACTGGCGAAGGATGCGATTGAGCCGGTTCCTCCAGCCGTTATGAAGATGGGGTTTTTACAGCCTGTACTTCATTGTACCCAAGAAATGTGGTGGGTTACGACCAATCTTGGAACTGCGTGGCTTGAACCGGCCCCTTCACTGGTTACCATTCAAGATGTTGACACAGAAACGCATCTTCGGGTGCATCTGTCCCCGAGATTGGTTTGCAGCGATCGACCTGAAGACACGTACTTTCATGTGTCAATCCTTCTGCATTACAGACCATTTCTGCGGTTCGCGTTCAAAGGATGTACATACCAGTATAAGGTCCTGCCCTTCGGGCTGACCCTGTCTCCTCGTGTTTTCACGAAAGTCACAGAAGAGGCTCTTGTTCCCCTCAGAGAGCAGGGTGTTCACATCTCAATGATTGGCTTATATTAGCAAAGTCCTGCGATCAGTTGTGCGAGCAGAGGGACCTGGTGCTTGGCACTTCAGCCAGTTGGGTCTTCGGGTCAACTGGGAAAAGAGCAAACTCTCCCTGACGCAGAGGATCTCTTTTCTTGGTATGGAGTTGGATTCGGTCGAACAGACAGCACACCTCACAGAGGAACGTGCGCAGTCCGCACTGAACTGCTTGAATTCATTCAAGGGCAGGACGGCGGTCCCACTGAAACTATTTCAGAGGCCCCTGGGGCATATGGCAGCTGCTGTGGCAGGTATGCCACTGGGGCTGCTTCATATGAGACCACTTGATGGCCGAGTCCCGAGGTGGGCGTGGCAGCATGGCACTCACCGGGTTCAAGTTACACCGTCCTGACGCCAAACCTTTAGCCCTGTGGTCAGACCTTACGTTCCTCTGGGCCGGAGTGCCCCTAGAACAGGTCTCCAGGCATGCTGTGGTTTACACGGATGCCTCCACCACCGTCTGGGGGGCCACATACAGTGGGCATGCAGAGTCGGGGCAATTGACGGGCCCCCAGCTGCACTGGCATATCAATTGCCTATAGTTGTTAGTGGTGCACCTTGCCTTGAACTGTCTCAAAGGGCGCTTACAAGGCAAGCATGTGCTGGTCTGAATGGACAACACGGCGACCGTTGTGTACATCAACCGACAAGGTGGTCTACACTCACATCGTATGTCGCAACTTGCCTGCCACCTCCTCCTTTGGAGTCGGAAGGGTCTGAGGTCACTTCGTGCCATTCAAACCGGGTCTGCTCAACCGTACAGCCAATGAGCTGTCACGAGCTACACTCCCAGGTGAATGGAGACTCCATCCCCAGATGGTCCAGCTGATTTGGAGACATTTCGGAGCCGCTCAGGTAGATCTGTTTGCCTCTCCAGAAACCTCTCACTGACAGTTGTTCTACTCCCTGACCAAGGAAACACTCGGCATGGACGCATTGGCACACAGCTGGTTGCGGGTCCTGTGCAAGTATGTGTTTCCTCCAGTGAGCCTTCTCACACAGACGCAGTGTAAGGTCAGGGAGGACGAGGAGCAGGTCCGGCTTGTGGCGCCGTAATGGCCCACTCAAACCTGGTTCCCGGAACTAATGCTCCTCGCGACAGCTCCTCCCTGGATGATTCCTCTGAGGAAGGATTTACTGACTCAGAGACAGGGCACCCTGTGGCACCCACGTCCAGACCTCTGAAAACTTCATGTCTGGTCCCTGGACGGGATTCGGAGGTTCTTGGTGACCTACCCTAAAAGGTAGTTGACACCATCAAGTGTTCCATGAAGATATTTTGTTAATTTCCTACCATAAATATATCAAAACTTAATTGTTGATTAGTAATATGCATTGCTAATGACTTAATTTGGACAACTTTAAACAAGATTTTCTCAATATTTAGATTTTTTTGCACCCTCAGATTCCAGTATCTCAGCCAAATATCGTCATATCCTAACAAACCATATATCAGTGGAAAGCTTATTTATTCAGCTCTCATGTGATGTATAAATCTCAATTTTGAAAAATTGACACTTAAGGCTGGTTTTGTGGTCCAGGGTCATACACACACACACACACACACACACACACACCTATATATATATATATATATATATATATATATATATATATATATATACAGTATATATATAGGTCAAGTGTTGTCATAATGTTATTTTTGTGAAATGCAAAATATTAACTATTATAGTAGGAGAATATTGAATTTGTATACTGTATATGTAGAAATAAGCAGCCCCCTTTGTTATTTACTTTTTTTATTTTGAATGCATAGAATGATTAGTATCATAATAATCTAGAAAAAAAATGAAATAAATTAATAAAATAAAATAAAGATCTGTTGCAGTTGTAACATTTATCTTCTGAACCACAGGCTTTGACTATTATATTATGGTAGCTCTACCTTTTGAAATGTGCATTCCAATTAATTAATAAATAAAATACTATTGTTTATATTAAGTTATGTTGTTTGTGAATGTACAGTGTATTTAAGTATAGATTATATTGAGTAAGAAGAGGGATATGCATCTTCCAGATTATTCAGTGTACATGATGCCACCTCTGAATTGGACAGGATGGGACCCGTTACCAAGACAACAGTCACTCTGTGGGGATGGTTCCACAATCTAGTAGGTTGAAGAGAGGTGGGGGTGGAAGGCAGGATTAGACAATAAAACATGAAAGGGTAAGAAATGAGAGAAAGACTGAGAAATTGAGGTGCTTATTGTTAGTGTGTATTGCTGTGTGTTAAACGTATTAATGAATGGTTCTTTTAAACCAGATACAAAACAAGATACAGAAACAGAGAGCGAAAGTGAAAGCAGCATAAAAAAAACTCACCCTTTAATACCATTTAAGAAGAACAACACTTTTGTATTAATAGACAGAAGAGAGACCTTGGGTTGATGAGCAATGACAGTAAAACCTTTGATGTGAACTTTGATAAGATCATTATTTTAATGTAGGTGGTTGCTAAGCAACATACAGTATAACATTTCACAGTGCGTAAAGGTATCTTATTCAATCATAATTTGGAATTTGGAGTCAGAGCTCTTAAAATTCAAACATGTCAGTCAGTGAATGAATGGATAACAACAACTGAGAAAAAATCTCTGACACATGAAGCAGCATTCATTATTAATAATGATTTTGAATTATTAATGATATTTTAGGTTAAGGGGCACAGTGGGGTGATTAGATAACTGAGTTAATGAGTTGTTATTGTATTAAATCCTACATGACTAAATTTAAACTTTTTCTTTTGTATTTATTTAAGTATTTATGTATGTATGTATTTATTTATTTAATTTTATTTTATTTAGGAGAGAGTAAATGGGGACAGGAAATAGACAGGGAGGTGCAATTGGACCCGTATATAACACAGCTAGATTTAAACCTGAACTAGACAGTAACTACTTTAGCATGAACACTAGCTTTAAGTTATCAAACATATTATTTCAATATTGGCATGCACTCAAATGTATTTTGTGGAGAAATAATTAATAAAAAAATGTAAAAATTGACAACTCAGACTGCTTTTGCTATGGACATGAATTATATCTCAAATGGCTTGTAGAAGAGAGGTGCCCTTTTACTTTTCTAATCAGAACCCAATCTGCTGAATCTGAGAAAATTCCAAAGACATATAAGGAGACTATTATATCATCAATTTGGGGATGGGCTCTTTTTTCTTGAACTAAACAGCAACAACTTAGCAGCTGCTCAGAATATCCTTAGAAACCAATGATAAATCTCAAAACTGCATAGCAACACCTTGCCAACCATTCACATCACCTTTCATGACAGAAAATTTTGCACAGACAAGCACCACTCATATTTCCTTGAGGAAATGCATAAATAAAAAGTTTTATGTTGGTTGTAATGCATTTTCCACTAATTAAGTAGAAAGACTAAAAACTTTTAACTATTCAGGATAATAAACATCTATTCATGCATGCAGTCTTTGCAAGTTATAATAAAACTGTCAGTAGAATTACTGTGGTTTGTACTTAATTGTTTGTAAAAGTTTGTTGTTTGTTCTGGCTGAATACGGTTCTTCTCACTTAGACTGCTTATTTGGTCAGTGGTGGGTTACATGAAGCGAAACGCAATGACAGATGGGGGCTGGAAATGACCAGAGAAACTGTGCACCAGTAGTGTTGAGGGTTGCAATTTTGGTTTGTGTGTGTGTGTGTGTGTGTGTGTGTGCTAGTATACAATATGTGTTTATATGTGTGTAATGGATTTTTTCAAGTGTGCTGCTGCATTATATCATCACATTAGGAAAACTGAGAAAAACAAACATGAGACAATAATATACCAAGATTGTCTCAAAGCAATATGATTTTGTGATTTTTCTTTTCACTTATTTCATACAATTTCCTGTTTTTTATTTTATTAATTTTATTACATGTTTATTTTATTATCTCTTTTGTTGGCATATTGTTTTAAATTCCAAATAGTCAGAATGTGTTAATATGTTGCTCTGTCACTACTCACCAATGCTGTTTTTCATTAATTGAAACTGACATGCCAAAATAAAACTTTTCATACAAATAAATAATGGTTTAATATTATAAAGTTTTATTTACACCAGACAGAGCTGAAGTGACATAAACAATAACTATGCAATAAAAGTTTTTACAGTGCTTTTAAAGTTTGATGGAATACATGGTGATAGTGCCAATTGCATGTACAGTATTTACGTTTTCTCTGGCATCCTCTCCCTATCGGTTCTTGCCTCTACAATTTCCGTGTAACTTTTGCTTAAAGATTCATTATAAACTCATTCATATAAAATTCACTATCATTATTACTCCTTTTCCAGCTGTCGTTCTCTCGCTGTGTATGCCTGTGGCCAGGAAAGCCCATTGCTTTGAATACAAAATCTTGTAGATAGAGGGAAATCCAGTTACCCATCAAAGCCTGCTGCTCCCATCACTGTTTCAGCCAAATCTTTTGTTCTCCTAATCCAAATGTTACAGTTTTTCGTTCTGCTTTATCCAAGAGTCGTTCCCTCTTCACCACCCAGATAACACAAAGACAAAGGAACACTGTGCAACAACCACAGTAGAATTAACAATGATAGTCAGTTTTTATGTACTATGTGCCTTAAATGTGATACTTTCACTTAAAGGAATAGTAAAGGAACAGTTCTAATAACACATGCTGTTGTTCCATTAAACATAAGGAGAATTTTTGAATAATCTTGAATAATATGACTCAAGTTGTATAAACCACATGTATGGTAGCTTTGGAGTGAAATCAGTTAATAATTATATTGGGATAAATAAACTATCTAATTTAATTGCAAAGGTAATATACGTCACACAGCCGAGGTTATGTGTGAATGTGAGAGGGAAAGGGAAAAAAATTAAGGTAAAAATAAAGATGAGCCAAAATTTTGAGGAGGATGTAGATTTGGGGGTTCGGTGGGAAGGAGAGAGAGAGAGAGAGGTAGAGATAGAGAGAAAGTATGATAAACTGAGTCTCCATTTACTGTTAAAGGGGTCAAATGATGTTGCTAAAAAGAACATTATTTTGTGTATATGATGCAATATGTTTATGCAGATTAAGGTTCAGAAAACACATTATTCTCCACATACTTCACATTATTGTTGCGCCTTTCTGAAACATGTCGATTTTTACAAAGCTCATCGATCTGAAAAGTGAGGTGTATGCTGATTGGCCAGCTATCCAGTGCTTTGTGATTGGCCGAATACCTCAAGTGTGAGAAATGTTACGCCCCTTACCATATTGTGATGCCATGTCCCGGCACAAGACAAAAACAATAATACATATTACAAATGAGGCATTTGTTGCATCCAGTGGGGACATAATTACGGATTATAATGACTTATACTGTATTTTTAGGCGTTGTGTATCGCGCCACGTAAACATTAAACCATGTCTGCATTTGTGATCAGAGAAACAACAAACAAGCACTACTCTACATTGCTTAAAACTCGCGTTTGAATCATCAGTGGCAAATTTTTAAATATGAAAAAACATACTTACAGGCTGTTAGTCAGAAGCGCCAGACTGTCCTTGCAAAGTTGAAATTGCCCCACTTCATAGAAACAAACTTTGTGCACAGCCTTCCCATGTTCAAGAAACAGTCCTCTGTAAAATGCGCTGCAAACATCTAAATATTTGGGTTGAACTGTTCTGGAACAGAGTTGTCAATACAACTTATCCACTGATTTGGAATTGTGTCCTCTTTTGGAAGGCCAAACAAAGTAGTTTCGCTTTCATAATGAAACACACAACGTCTCCATGACATGACGACGGCGGCGGCAACTGACACTAACATCAACTCATGGCTTGTTAATGCATTATTTTGTCATGACTTTACTTGAGGGGGCCCAATCATTATTAATTCATAGTTAACTGCTTACTAAACTCAGCTCATGATTTATTTTATACTTACTATAAAATACACATGTACTAACACAGCGAGAATTCAGTCCGGTTAAGAGATGTGGTGGGATTTTCAAGAAGTCAGAGAGCGGAGGTACTGTATCATCATGGCCTGTGTCTAGTGAACTGTTTCCGGGCATTTCTACAAATATTCTTTGTGGATTTTAAGGTTTTATTTTTATTAAGCTGTTTATAAGTCACAGCAGGGTGAGCTTAAAGGGAAAGGGAACCTTAAGATGTCAAAAGGTCAAATTATGATATTATTTTTTTTTAGCTCAAATAAAGTATTTTAAATAATTTTAATTCATTTCAATGTCATAGTATTTCTTATTCTTTCTTAAAAATGGTTTAGTTTGATTTAGTTTACCCAAATGTTAATTATAGCGCATTAACTATCAAACATGTACTTACATGTAATTAAGCCTGCCATTATTCATGCATGAATCCATATGACTCCAGCTGTAGTCAAGGATAGCTCTTCATTAATTCATGATTAGTTTTTTGTCTTGTAAGTCGCAGTGTTTTTGTACATCTTCATCGCGTCTATCTGTCTTTAAGCGCGCATACAGTCATGAGTTTCTGCTCGATGTCGGCAGAACCACTTTTTTAGAGTTAAACTCCATGCACGCCGAAGAGCTACGGGATCTCGGTCTGCTCCGGAGGCCTTCACCATCACTGACCTCCACTGCTGCATCTCGCCCACACTGGAGGCGCCACAAGCAGCGTGAGAGGAAGCAGAAGAGCGGTAAGCACGGAGGTATCCGAGCTAGGCTAATGGCTAACCCACACGAGCCAGCTATCCCCACCATCGTACTGGATAACGTATGCTCTTTGGACAATAAACTGGACTACATCCGATTACTATGCTCAACTCAGAGGACTGTAAGAGACTGTTGTGTTTTTGTGTTCACAGAAACATGGCTCAGCAACAGTGTTCCAGACTGTGCTATTCAGCTCAATCAGCTGACATGCTATCGAGCGGACAGAGTCCTCATCGCGGGAGGTAAATCACGTGGCGGCGGGCTTTGTGTTTACATCAAGTGATGCATGGTGCCGCGATGCTGTTGTGATCTGCAAACACTGCTCACCCCTGGTGGAGTTTATGATTATTAAATGCCAGCCATTCTATCTACCGAGGGAATATTCAGCCATACTGCTCATTGTTGTATACATCCCTTCCAGCTCCAACAACAAAAACAGGAGTGAGGCACTAAATGAACTGTACCAGCACATCAGTGAGCAGCAGACAGCCAAACCTGATGCTTTTCTCATCTTAGCTGGGGATTTCAACCATGACTTAAAGAGTGTGTTCCCAAAAATACACCAACACATTAACTTTCCAACACGAGTTAAAACCATTTGGACTTTGTTTACACCACCCAGAGAGGACTGACAACACTGCAGCACTGGCCAAGAAAGCACAGCAGCGTCTCTACTTCCCCGCAAACTGAGAAGAGCCAGAGACTTAATTTAGGCTTTAATTTATGATTATTCAAGTACCCTTATTGTAAAGTGTTACCCATTTTCTGTATATAGCGTGTCAACAATCAGCACTATTTTTGAAGATGGCACATGTACATATATGCCAGCCTAGTCTCATTAATACGTAATATTTACAAAACGTAAATTTTTGTACATTTTTACTAATGCTAAAACATACCATTTAGACGTATTTCAACATTTAAAATGTACAAATCGCTACGTATTTTTACCTAAAATACGGAAACATATTTACGTATCTTTTGTATTATTAAGATATTTGTATCAATGCATTTTTAGCAATTTATCAATAAGTGATTTAGATTTTTAGATCCCTTAACCTACCCCCAAACCTAAACCTACCCATTTTTTAGTGAACATGCATTATTATTTAATCAATAAACTATTTAGATTTTAGACCCCTTAACCTAGCCCCCAAACCTAAACCTACCCATTCTACAGCGAATATGCATTTTTATCATTTTATTAATAAGCAATTTAGATTTCTAGACCCCTTAACCTACCCCCAAACCTTAACCTACCCATTTTGTAGCGAATAAAAAAGGATACAAAATACAATTGAATGAAATAGGCAGGAAAATAAAAATTTTAGTAACAATATAGCATTAAAATATTTTTATAGTTGCTAATCCCATTCCTACCTCTAAACCTAAACATAACTATATCTGTACAATATAAGCAAAACATGACAGACAGATAAATGCAATTACAGTCATTTATTTATTGCAAAAATGTCAAAAGAAACACCAAAAATAATTGAAAATCACAATACAATTCAACCTCATAAACCCCTAAAATAATACAAAAGGCACATATAAGAATATCATATTTTCCCTGAAAATATTATCCAGATTATTTTCCTGATCCACTCATGGAGGCACGCATGCATCATTCAAACACAGCTCACCAGAAACACGGCATGTCACAATCTGTGACAAATGCGGATGAGAGCCAATGAGTGTTCGATTATCCTGCCGTAAAACCTGTCGTTTGAAGCAACGCAACATTTGAATTTGTAAAGAGAGCTCAATTCACCGCACTCATTACAGATAACAATAACTCCAATCGCTAGATGAAGATCACCGAATAAAGGCTTGGATTTGGGTCTGTTCCTCACATTCATATGGATTTGAAAGATTTGGATTACAGCGGTCAAATAAAATTGTTTCATTTCGTAATTATGTTGCATTTTTGGTGTATTTTATAGTTCTATTGTCAGTCACAGCATGTCAGAGAAAACGCCTTGCATGGCAAACAAAGAAAACTTTACATGACAAGTAAAGGTTAAATGATTAAAGAAATGTTATTTATTTTAAGGTTTAAAAGTGAAGTCGTGTTTAACATTATTATGTAGGCCTATTCTTGGAAACGAGTTGGCAGCAGAAATCACACAACAAAACGACGTTATCATTTCATATCAAGTAAACAATTTAATAATGCAATTGCAAACAAGATAATTGATATGACAACTAACAATAAAATTTCAATATTAGCGATTTCAATATTAATAAGGATTCCTTTTAAGGGTGTTGTCAGTACGTCAGTTTTGTACGTTTAAATGCTGAAATACGCTGGTTACTACCAGAACACCCTAGCAGTGGGTTTTGCAAGTCTATATTATTTAAGGCTACATATTTAAACAAGAACATATTGAGAATATAAGATAATATGTTCATATTAAAATTGCATTATACTATTTAATCCACTGTATTTTGTTTTATTTTTTAACTAGAATTGCATGTTCAGCAACAAATGATTTTTGATCAGGCATTGCAAATAGTTACTTAAGTACAAGATGGGGTAGAATTTTGACATGGCTTTGAACATTAGGTTTTAAAAGTTTTTAAATGTACAATTGTAATTTAAAAAATCTTAACATAGAACAGATTTTATTCACTCAGCCTCCCAGCGTTAAGCTCTAAGGCAGACATTTATCTTTTGTTCATGTTCTTGTTATCAGTATAAAAAAGTCAAACCACTATCTCAGCTCAAAATTGAAAATATGGAAATCATATCCCCATTTAATGAACCATGCCTTTGTGAGCTTCAGGCTGTACTAAATAATGGACCAATCCACCCCCTTAGGGTTTTATCAATTATTCATCTGAGAAAGAGAATTCTGTTGGTTTACTATTCGTGTCTGATGGTTAAGAAGAGAACTGACCTGAGTGGTGGAGCAGATGACATTTTGTTTCATTGATTTTCCTCAAATTTGTATGAATACTTTTCAGATTGTGATTAGCTTTCACTAAGTTTTGGTGATCCCCTGTCTGATGCTTAAAACAAACCTGTCTGCTTTTTTTGCCAGGCAGCAAGGAATATAGTTACCCTCAAAACAGAAATTGTGTCATCATTTACAGACCCTTATGTTTTTCAATACCTAAGCAGAATGCCCAAGCTGCTCTTTTCTATACAATGAAAGTAAACAGTGAACACAGCTGTCAGGCATGGCTTCCAGTGAATAACATCTTTATATTCTGTCTGTTCCACACACAAGGGTTCAGAGCATTTTAGAACATTATACACATTCATAATGCTAATAAGTTTTGAATTGTTCATTATCACAAACTAGATTTTATTATATTGTTTAATAAATGCATCATGTAGCTATTTGGAATGGAGTTGGAAACAAGCTGTAAAGAGTTGCATAAGGCTCTGCTCTGTTCGACAGCACAGTTTGTCCCCTGAACTGTTATTGATTTTGCTCCAAGTTTGCAAAATGACACTGGCTAATAATCTGTAGGAGGATCTCTGTATAGCGTTTCTATTGGTTTGCCCCGCAGCGCTTTGAAATTGACTCCCTTTACAGACCTCAATAAACTCGCAAACTGTGATGTCACATTCCTTTCAGTTCAGAAATTTATTGCAAAATAATGAATAAACACATTGAAATGAGTTTAAAATCATGTTGTTTTTTTCCCCATTGTGAATAATGACAATGGTATTCTTAAGCCCCATCAAAGACACAGTATGCTTGTTTCATAAGGAAAGATACTGTAACATGGCATTGTTGAGGAATTCTTTTTTTGTGTGGCTTATGAGAAATAAGCTCTGAAATGACAAAGAAAAATCTTTCACCACAGATTCTAATCTCAAGTTGACAGTTTAGGCAGGAGACACACTACTCGTCTAGCTGAAAAATTCTAAGATTAAGCTCAACACACTTAAAGACTGTTTTTATTGACCGAGGCAGATTCTAGTCTTTCACATTCAGAGAAGAGCACAAACCTAATGACTTAATCAGTGCACTACATAACACACTTTACGACTGGTCAGGCACAACTGTAGATTTTGGTGAACTAACAATATATCATGATAATAAACTAAGATCTTGAACCAAAACAAACAGTGACATCAACAGACAGCTGGCACTTACTGTATGTGCAGTGTAATTTGTAAAGGAAAAGAATAAAAAAAACCACAAAAAACTGTCACAAATGAAACACAAACCCCAAACTCTTGGTTGATTAACTCAAAACGTTCTTACTCGCGGCTATCAGTTCCAAAAACACAGCTGGGGTTAAGTTCAGTCGACTTGATGGCCATGTACGCATTCTGTTGTCAGTTCACATTTTAGTGCTTAATCCTGTTCTGTACACACTCAGTTCTTTATAACAGGAGTATTTTACAGGAGTGACAACTAGATTTTACAAACAAAATTGATACCCGAAAAAATTCATATTAACAACTCGATTTATAGAAATTCTATGCAGTATGTATGGAATGAAACTAAACCAATAGTTAATAATTAATTTAAACACATATCAGAGTTGTGTCTTTTCTGTATGCACAGTACAAGAAATCACAGGGTAAGTTTTGACTCATTAGTGTTGCCTGATCTTGTTAAAAAAAAAAAAAAAGAAAGAAAAACCCCCCCACAAAAACATAAGATCAATCACATATTAAACTCAAACCCAAAAATTGTCATCTAGGAAATAAGGCATATATTAAAATATAGTGACCTGCACATGCCTACTTATAAACTGTATAACTTTATGAGCCAAACCCAAACAACAAGCTCAAAGATGCTTAATAAGAGTCACCTAATAGTGTTGGGGAAAGTTGCTTTTAAAAGCAATACATTTAAATTTTGTGTGACTCCCTAAAAAAGTAACTTGTATAAAAAGTAATATGTTAATTGTACTTTTGTGTTACTTTTTCTCATTTGGGCTGGTCTTGCTTTTTTGTTTTTATTAAAAAATGTTATATTTTTGGCAAATGTAAAAGCCCTTTCACACCAAAAGTGAAATTAATAAGCATAAGGCTGAAGGAAAAGTACATTCACATCTCAACAGTAGAGGGCGAAACCTTTCTGCTGTGCTGCTATTCTGGATTATATGAAAAATAGGATGCAGGAGAAGAAAGTTCAACACTCTTCAGCAAAAAAAAAAAAAAAAAAAAAGATATTTGTGTTATTTAACATTTAATTATTGCGGGTATTCTGAGTTTCATGGTTTTTATTAATTTTGAGGAAAACCGAATCTGTTTTTGTGCAAGTGAGATGAGTAAATGCATATTAACATTTAATCTAAAACTACAGTAACATCATGTTTACACAGCACACACAACATCTCTGCACTTCTGATTTCTCTCAACATGGGCACAAGAGAGCTGTCAGTCAAAAGATGGGAAAACAAATTAACTGGTATTACTGAAAAAGTGAGCTACTTTATCAGATGTTTTCTTGGAAATTAAAACACGAGACCAAGCCTCTGTTGCAAATTAAAAAATGTCACTTTAAAACTAAGCAAGGAATCCTGAGTTGCTTCATTGAAGTTAAAAGTTTACTGTAATATGTAGAATATGTAGAGTAGAGACTGACTGAGTAAGTGTGATTACCTGCATTTAAAACAGCATTTATTCTTCGGGTCAAATTAATATTCATAATCAGAATCCGTAATCAAATTCTAGAAGAACTGGGCGAGATAAGGTGCTTATGCACAAATGCAGACAGATGTCTTTAGTGACTGGGTCATGTCTAGCTGTAGTTTTAAGCTTTTCATTAATATTATGAAGTTTTTTTAATATGCTGTATCAAGCTCCATTGTGGTAGATCCAGTTGTCTTTGAATGCAAGAATACTTCCTATGTTAATGGCTCCTCAATCCTTATTATTTTGTATTATTGTGTAAATTTACAGACCCACTTAATACTTTGTTGTTGTTGTTGTTTTTCAAGACTCTGATCTCTAATATCTCATTAACACTGGTACAGACGGATGTTCATATGTGCATTAAAACCAAAATGCACATCGACATGTTCAATGAAAGCGAGATTTCACACATGCAAATAATAAAAAAACAAAAAAATTTTCCTTGCTTTTTTACCCCTCTCTTCTCTCGGTCAAGCCAACTGTTGTTTCGTAATAGGACATAATATCACTGAAAGAGATTCTGGCTTAGGGTTGGTAAGATTTAATGCCCATAAACCAGACAAATCCACTGCAGTGGATTTGTCTTTTTTGATTAACAGGTTTGTCTAAATTTAATCTGTGCCAGTTTTAGACAAGAAGCAAATACTGAGGACCCTGTCTTTTGGAGAGAATAGCATAAAATGTAGTGAATATGCCCCTTTACACTGATAGTTTGGACACTGGACATCGCCTTTGCAGATGGTGTGTGTAGCTTGTGTTTCCCTGAGGGCTTTTCTGTCGCATACCTGTACTAAGATCTGATTCTGGGTCAGTTGAAGACTCCACTATTTCTAGCCACTTAATCCTCTAAGCATTTTTCCCTGCAACCATCTCAGTGTTTGTGTGTGTGTGTGTGTAATCACAGTCTACTAATACCTCTAGCCTGATGCTCAGTAATCCATCTATCCACAGTGGCCGTTCTTCAGTAGACATCCTCGCAACCCCTTGTTTTCTATTTTTATTTTATTACTCCGGTATTCCTTATTTTGGATATACCTCATTGAAACCTCTCAAAAACACCCATGAGTGTTGGAATGGTGACCAGAGCAACGGCACAGGTAAGGCTTTATCATCAACCCTGTGTTTTAGCTAACCGCTCATATTTTATTGTCAAGACAGTTTTATCTAGCAGGCTTTTTTTTATTTCAAAGTTCCACAGAGGTCTGCTGCAGCCTTTATCCTGCTGGTCCACAATAATTGCTATTTTATAATTGTCTGTGACCAAATAACTGCATCTGAAAGTTACGCAATCAGCACATTCATTGATTTCTCTTAAAAACCATAAAGGGTAGTTCACCCAATAATGAAAAATTTGTCATCATTAACTCACCCTCATATACAGTCGTGGCCAAAAGTTTTGAGAATTACATAAATATTGTAAATTGGAAAAGTTGCTGCTTAAGTTTTTATAATAGCAGTTTGCATATACTCCAGAATGTTATGAAGAGTGATCAGATGAATTGCATAGTCCTTCTTTGCCATGAAAATCAACTTAATCCCAAAAAAACCTTTCAAACTGCATTTCATTGCTGTCATTAAAGGACCTGCTGAGATCATTTCAGTAATCATCTTGTTAACTCAGGTGAGAATGTTGACGAGCACAAGGCTGGAGATCATTATGTCAGGCTGATTGGGTTAGAATGGTAGACTTGACATGTTAAAAGGAGGGTGATGCTTGAAATCATTGTTCTTCCATTGTTAACCATGGTGACCTGCAAAGAAACCCGTGCAGCCATCATTGCGTTGCATAAAAATGGCTTCACAGGCAAGGATATTGTGGCTACTAAGATTGCACCTAAATCAACAATTTATAGGTTAATCAAGAACTTCAAGGAAAGAGGTTCAATTCTTGTAAAGAAGGCTTCAGGGCGTTCAAGAAAGTCCAGCAAGCGCCAGGACCGTCTCCTAAAGAGGATTCAGCTGCGGGATCGGAGTGCCACCAGTGCAGAGCTTGCTCAGGAATGGCAGCAGGCAGGTGTGAGCGCATCTGCACGCACAGTGAGGTGAAGACTTTTGGAAGATGGCCTGGTGTCAAGAAGGGCAGCAAAGAAGCCACTTCTCTCCAAAAAAAAACATCAGGGACAGATTGATCTTCTGCAGAAAGTATAGTGAATGGACTGCTGAGGACTGGGGCAAAGTCATATTCTCCGATGAAGCCCCTTTCCGAATCTTTAAAAAATCTTGAAAAAAGAATATCCGGAGAAGAAAAGGTGGGCGCTACCATCAGTCCTGTGTCACGCCAACAGTAAAGCATCCTGACACCATTCATGTGTGGGGTTGCTTCTCAGCCAAGGGAGTGGGCTCACCCACAATTCTGCCCAAAAACACAGCCATGAATAAAGAATGGTACCAAAACACCCTCCAACAGCAACTTCTTCCAACAATCCAACAACAGTTTGGTGAAGAACAATGCATTTTCCAGCACAATGGAGCACTGTGCCATAAGGCAAAAGTGATAACTAAGTGGCTCGGGGACCAGAATGTTGAAATTTTGGGTCCATGGCCTGGAAACTCCCCAGATCTTAATCCCATTGAGAACTTGTGGTCAATCCTCGAGAGGCGGGTGGACAAACAAAAACCCACTAATTCTGACAAACTCCAAGAAGTTATTATGAAAGAATGGGTTGCTATCAGTCAGGATTTGGCCCAGAAGTTGATTGAGAGCATGCCCAGTCGAATTGCAGAGGTCCTGAAAAAGAAGGGCCAACACTGCAAATACAGACTCTTTGCATAAATGTCATGTAATTGTCGATAAAAGCCTTTGAAACGTATGAAGTGCTTGTAATTATATTTCAGTACATCACAGAAACAACTGAAACAAAGATCTAAAAGCAGTTTAGCAGCAAACTTTTTGAAAACTAATATTTATGTAATAATCAAAACTTTTGGCCACGACTGTACACTTTCAGACAAAAAGTACAAAAGCTCTCACTGGGGTGTTGCCCTATCAAAAGGTACTAATATGTATCTTTAAGGTACTAAAATGCACCCTCCAGGTACTTTTAAAAAGGTACCATCCCGGTGACAGCTTTGTACTTTTTTCGTTTTTTTTCTTAGAGTGTAGTTCCAAATCTACAGTATATAAATGATATTCTTCTTCTGCAGAACACAACATAAGATATTTTGAAGAATGTAACTAAACCATTTTGGTTTCTACTGACTTTCAATTTAATTTCAAAACTCAAAATATTTTATTTTATTTTCCAGAGAAGAAAGTAAGTCACACATGTTTGGAAAGACATGATTGTGAATAAATGATGACAGGATTTTTATGTTTGGTTGAACTTTAATTAAATCATTTTAATTAGCAGTCTATAAGCTGCATGGAAAGTAAAGCTGACCTTACATTTGTCTGTCTACATGAAACATTTCCCTGGTTAAAGAACCAGGTATCAGACCGGCCAATTCAGTTTACTGTCACCACACAACTTATTTCTTACCGGCATAATTATAACTGGTACAAGCTTTATTTTACTATTTCCGGTCATACACAATTTGTAAGTGCTTCTTTCTGTTAAAACCTTAACTAGTGGTGCTTTCATTTACTATTACCCATACTTAGGTTTGGGGATTTGAACAAACCACTAACCTTAAGCATTAAAGTTTAACACTTTACTTGTCCACCTGCATTTGTGTTACAGATGTGAATGATAACCCGAATTAGGCATCTTGTTATTGGGAGGTGCACTACTACTTTTCCGAGTGAGCAGATTTTTGTCTGTCAGATGTTACAGCAGGTGAAAAAAAAATACTTGGGAGGGACCTGAGTTGTACCTTACTGACTGAAAAAATCGAGCATACAATAGCATGAATTCCTTGGCATGTTGTTCCAGGCTGGTTTATGTTGGTAGTGCTGATCTTTACCAGAGAAGTAATGTTGTTCTCAAGCAAAATGCATAGCATGCAAAGCATAGACTTTCTGGTGAAGATGGTTGATCAAGATGGTCCTGCTGGTTTGAGTGTAAGTAGGCCAGTTATGTGTATGCAAGTAGTGTTGTGTAGTAGACAAACATTTCTTTTGCTTTTGTATTGCTACATTTAATACATTAATGATGTAAAGTGGAAAAAAATTTGAATAAAACATACATTGTAATAAATAACATCTCCGGTTATGTACATTACCTCGGTTCCCTGAAAGAAGTGAGCGAGACATTGAAAGGTCACCTATGGAGTTATCCCCCTCCTCCCTCAAATACTGAAGTCTGATTGCATTGCACTGGTAAACCTTACCGACCAGTGATGCGTGATCTAGGAGCAGCTCCCCACTATATAGCTTGGCACTCAGCATCATTAACTCAGAATTTTTTGAATGTTCGAACAGGTATATAAGACTCTGAGGGTAACAACATAGCAGCGCGCGCAATGTCTCATTCCGTCCTTTCAGGAAACTAAGGCGTAACTGTTAGTTACGTAACTGGAGACGTTACCTTTCAAGTCGGTCTCTCTACATTGCATAGCTCACGCTATGGGCAACGTGTATATTTGCGCTGTGTTGTAGCCCCAAGTCCAGTGAGAAGAGCCCAATGAGCCAGATTTAATAGAGCTAAGCCCGTTGACTGTTTTCTAACTAGGGCAACCATGGGACAAATAAGCACCCTTCAGCTCACAGTCAAGCAGAAATAAGCACAGTATATACAACAATGACAACTACACATAAAATGGCAGCAGCGCTGCTGGTGCCAAGTACATATGTAGCTTATACAAACAAGACATAGCTGAGAGAATAAACACAGGTCTCCGTTGCTATAACATACGATATTCAACAGCCCACTTACCGCAGACGATAGTAGCCTGAGCGCTCCATAAAAGCTGCTGACTATAATTCATCAGCAGATTAGGTTTACACAAAGCCCACCGGACCTAGTCAAAACCACCCTGCTCACCAGGGGGGTGTTGCTAGGTGCAGGCAACAACCAATACAAGAACAGTAGTCGTCTCACTGCACAGACAGAACGAGCAGTGTGAAAGACAGAATCTCAAGGTTGAAAAATCTATCAAAGGTGTTCTGTGAAGACCATCCTGCCACCAGACAAATATCCTGAATCAACATTCCTTTAGCCCAAGCCCACGAAGAAGCCACACTCCTTGTGGAGTGAGTACACACGCCTCACGGACAGGACTCATACTTAGAAGCATTTGTCAATGCAATTGCTTCCACAATCCAATGTGACAGCCACTGTTTTGATAACGGCAGCCCCTTAGTGTGGCCCCCGAAACAGACAAACAGCTGCTCAGCCAGCCTGAAGTAGCTAGTCCTATCCAGATAAGCTTGCAGAGCAAGGACTGGGCATAGTGGATGCATCGCTGATGCAGAGTATTGAGAGGCAAACGCTTGTAGCGTTATGACATGTGCTCTAAAAGAAGTAGAAAGCACTTTAGCCCTCATCCTTTCTTCGGGTTATTTTAACCCGGAGCGGATTTTCAATTCTTTTTTAAAAAATCAAGCGTTGATCGTTATGGTATAAGACTTCGTGACTTTTGTCATACTTGAATTTGGAACACACACACACACACAAATTAAGTGGATTTGAGGAGTTTATGTGGATGAAAAAAAAAGAAGTAACAAATCCTTCCCTCCTGGATCATTTTGACCCACCACTGGAAAAGAATACAATATAACATGAATGATTAAGGTTTTTTCACACTTGAACATGGATCACACCAAAAAAAAAAAAAAAAAAAAAAAAAAAAAAAAATAACTGAGTGGATTTGAGGACTTTATGTGGGTGTAATAAAAAAGTAACAAATCCTTCCCTCATAGGAATGACCCACCATAGGAATGAATGGAATGTCCAAAAAAACAATAATAATAAATAAATTGTTATTTTTTTTAAAAATACAAAATCTGACACAATCCAGAAAAGATTTATACCCTGACACAAAAAGATTTACACACACACAAACACACACATGCTCTACACATGCACATATAAACACTTTATAACATTGTAACACTATAAAAACTTCATAATCACTGGAAGAAGGAGACGGGAACAGGAGAACATTCAAATGAAACTTTAATAACAAAATAAACACAAAACAGCGCAACAGCCCATCACGGACGACTGCCGCACACAAACAAAACAAAACCAAACCACAAAATAAAGTCCAGGCCTGGTCCTCTCTCGTCCTTCTCTGTCGTAACTCCTCTTTCATCCTTCCGGATCTCCTCCGTGGGACTCGAGACCGGTGAGTGGTGCAGGTGCCGCTCATCTCCAATCACTCCACCGGCCTCGACCCGTTCCCATGGCTCTCGGCCCCGCCCCACTCGTCACAAACATGAATGATTAAGGTAAATAAGATAAATAAAAGGTAAATAAAATAAAAATCTCCAAAAATAATAAGAAAACCTACTTAAATATTAAGAAAAAATATATAAAATGGATCAATATAAGCTTTCTGGTCTAAAAAAAGTGTAATTTTTATCCTTCAGGTCATTTTGACACTTTTGTTAAAGGTGGGTTTTGTATGGGAGGGACGGATAAAGGTTAGGCACATATCCCCACTGCCAGGTAATGCTTTCTGACCATCGATGGGCAAATGGAAAACCGAAATAGCAGCCACTTACACTTTCAAAGTAGATGGCATGCGTCCAGATTCCAGGCAGTTTTGCAGAAAGGATAAAATGACAGACACAGCACAGCTGGCTGGATCCTCATTTCTCATTGTACACCATGAAATGAAAACCTTCCATTTCAAACAATTCAGGTGTCTGATCGAAGGAGCTCTTGCTTCCACCTTATTGTATCCAAGATTGGCTGAGATACATTTAGCGTTCATCCCTCACGCTGACCTGCCAAACATGCAGGTTCCATTACTCCAGCCTGAGTTAGCATATCGTGCCCTTCAACTGGGAAAGGAGATCTCTCCGCAACAGAATAAGCCACCGGGGAGCCTTTAGGAGCTCCAAAAACTCTGGAAACCATGGCTGGTTGGGCTAGTTCAGCACGACCAAGAGCACAGTCTCCCTTTCCTTTCTGATCTTGGGCAGCACTAGTTCATTATTATCAATGGGGGAAAGGCATACTTGCGCTTCCTGGGCCAGGGACTCAAAAGAGCGTCCCCATCCAGAGGAGCCTTCATCAGCGAGAAGAACAGCAGGCAATGCGTGTTCTCTTCTGAGGCAAACAAGTCGATCTCTTCCTCCTCAAACTGACTCCAGACCAGCCAAATAGTTTGTGGATATAGCCTCTATTCCCTATGAACTGGGCCACTTCTGGATATCATATCCGTGCCTCAGTTCTGATTGCTGAAAACATGGACTGCTCGAATAGACAGGAGGTTTCTGTCCATCCAAAAGAGGAAGGGGTCTGCCAGCTTCTGTAGCAAGCGTGAACAAATACCTCTCTGATGGTTGATGTAAGACACCACCATCATGTTGTCAGTTCGAAAAAAGATGTGATGATCATTTATGAGTGGAAGTGCTTCAAAGCTAAAAAGCTTCAGTTCTAGGCAGTATATATGGCACTTTCATTGCGTGCTCGTCTAAGTGCCACAGCCGGTCTGACATTGCAAAAGGCTCCCCAGCCCGTCAGTGACGCATCCGTAGTGAAAACTTTCCTGCTCTGTTTTACTGTTATCATTTTGAATGACTTCTTTGCTAGCATGTTTTAGCAGGCTCAAATCGAGAATAGGGTGAAGACCCCAATCCTTTTTGGGTATTAGGAAGTAGCAACTGTAAAGGCTACTCTCCAGATTTTCTCAGGGAACTGCTTCTATTGCCTGCTTGAATTCAATGAATCTGTGCTTGCAAAACCAAAGGTAGTTCAAACAGTCACCAGATCCAGAGTCTGCATTTCACATGGCACCATTGTCTTCAGCGTCGTCTTCCACTGAAGCACCAAATGTAGCCAAGTATGGTGTCCCATACTCAAAATTTGTGCTCTGCATTTAACCCATCTGCTCAGGGAGCAGTTGGGGGTTTGGTGCCTTGCTCAAGGGTCTCACCTCAGTCGTGGTATTGAGGATGGAAGAGAGCACTGGTCATTCACTCCCCCCATCTACCCTGCGGGTACTGAGACTCGAACCCGCAACCTTTAGGTTACAAGTCTCTGGGTGAAGGCAAGGGGTTAGCCGGTGTGCAGTTTAGGATTACAGAAATTCTGGCATGGAGGGCTTTGACTGTCATCTGCTCACAGAAGGGTCAGTCCGACCCATTCATCGCGACTTCTGCATGGGCTTGGCCCAGACAAAAGACGCATGTTTCATGTGCGTCGGGGAGCTTGATCGGCCCACTGCATGCGAAACACTCCTTGAGCGACATTCTTGTCTTCTTGCTGGATCACCGAAAGGGAACTGTTGTGAAGCGGCATCCTCTTAAGGTGAAGTCAACAGCGAGAAGTAGTCAATGGCGAAAAGTAGTCTAGAAGTCTTCGATGCTTGCTTCGTTAATGACGCTGGGCACCGAGCTATATAGTGGGGTCTCCCCCCTAGCTTGTGCGTCATTGGCTGGTAAGATTTACCAGTGCAGTGCAGTCAGGCTTCAATATTTGAGGAAAGAGGGGGATAACCCTATAGCATGAGCTATGCAATGTAGTGAGACCGACTTGAAAGGAAACTGTAGTTGTGGTCTGATATTATACAGTATTATTAATCAATGTCATCTGAAGTTAAAATGCAATATTTAATAAAGATTTAATATTTAATAAAATTTAATAAAGAAAAAAATGAAACTGGTAAAACATAAATCACTGTTTATTCAAGAGACAAAATAATAAACATAAGTAGTGTTACTACAGTTTTGTGTTACATTGTGTTGCAGAAAGTTTTCTTAATCTTCATAGAAGATAACTGACAATATATACAGTGTTCTATTTACATGCACAGAGTGCACAGTGTTTTATACATAGAAATGTCAAAATGTTTTAAAGGATCTGTACACAATGTGTACATGGCAAAACAAAAACTTTTTGAGATATGAAAAAAAAAAAACAATATGCCAAATAAAAGCACGCTCATGCATGCAGGGGTAATAAGAAGAGGCCTTTCAATGTTACAATTATTAACAGCATAATAAAAAATGTTTCATGCACATATGAGAACTCTCATGTGACAAATTCCTGTTTGTAGCCACTATCTCTAAAAAAATGCACATAATAAATGTGCCATTGCAGGCAGGAGCATTATCATTAATCATGATATCATTAATCATGATAGTGAAAACATGCATTTTCAGCAGTTGCTAAAACAGAATTAATTTATTTGAAGACAAGGGCCAAAGTGTCCAACTGAAGTGACCAAATTACTTCAAATTGACTAAAACAACTTCTGTACTGTATTGTAAATATTCTGATTTTCACTGACTTGATTCTGCTTTGTTTGAACAAAACCTAAAAAAAAAAGCCTAACAAAGTGCTCTCTCCTAATTTTATGACTGTTTATATCATGTTTATTGTTTTTAACACACTGATTTGACAGTTCATTTCTGATTTTTATTGATCACAGAATAATTGAACCCAAGAGCTCATGGCCGAGCAGAGTAGAAAATGGGTTGTGCATGCTTTTATGTGTGACTGTGGGGTGTGATTAGCTTTTGAAAATCACAGCTATAATAAAATGTTCAAGGGCCCAGGTAAGTTCCATTGTGCCCATGCTTTGTTAGAAAGCAAAAGGTTCAGTTTGCATGCCAGGAACCAGGCAGAAATGATCAAGCCAAAATGTGTTTGATTGATAAAAGAAGTAACTCAAAAAAAAAAAAAAAAAAAAAAAAAAGGAAGTATTTGATCCTTAAAATTGGAACTGGAACTGGAACCCCATTCCAAACTGTTTTCCATTATCCTTTGTAGACTAGCAGGGTATGCTGCAGGGAGAAGATCCTGGACAGATGGCCAGTTAATCACAGCACTTTGTATATTTATTGTTATTTCTTTTTTGCACACATCTTATAACATTTCTACATTTGGTCAACAATCACATTTAGAGATCTTGTGATAACATAAATATCTAAATCATGGTGCACAGTGAAAAAAACATGGACTGTGTCATGGAAATGTGTTACACGACATTGCATCACATGCACTAACTGCAGAAACTTGTAAATTATTAAGTGTGTATTAGTAGATGAATTTGCATATATTTCAGTAATATCTCATATAATCTTTTTGGATAAACTGAAATAGAAAGGTTACGGAATAAACTTACCATGCACCAAAATCAGATTTATGTTTAAATGCCATCAAAATATTAGCATTGTTGCATCCCAGGCTCATGAACAATGTGTGCCTACATGTAGCCAATGTGTGACTACATTTTAGCAAAAATTATAATATGTTGCTTCTTGCATGTTTTGCAGCAGTTTCAAAGTGAAATTCCACGTGATTGGTGCTAAAATAGCTAGTTAATTTTTGTCCAAATCAGATAAATGTGACTGTATCAAAATTTTATTACACTGGTTCATTCACATCAGGGCAATTCGAAAATGAAATATCCAGTGAGTGGAGCTAAAAGGTTAATGCTTTATTGCATAAATAACATACTTATGTTAAATCCAACAGTAATATTAATAATATTATTAATATAAGAAATAAAAAATAAAAAAACAACAAAAAAAAAAACTTTGAGCTCTTTGTCAAAATGTGTTTTACAAGAAATATACCTGAGCTCTCACTTGGATCCAGTACATTTACAAAACATGTACTGTACTAAGAATGTGTTGCTAATGTTCCCATCAAGTTATAAAAAAAATATTTCTGAATGTTTTTCTTGGTTATTTCAAAGTTAGAGAAAACATGTTAATTTGCTCATTTTGCACACATTACAGGAACATTACTTTTGAACGTTCTCTAAATCCATCTGAAACAAGTACTAAATAGTAATGTTAAAAAAATAGACTAATGTCCACCTAAAATGTTTCAGAAAACTATTCTATGAACAGTGTATAAATAACATTTTAATAATGCTATTAAACCAGATTATATTGAACAAACATTTAATTCATGTTGCTGGAAGAATTTTTTTTAATAATTTTAAGAGACCTTGCCAGAAAAATAGCCAAAGTTATGAGAATTTTCCCTGTTAGCTGGAAAGCTGGATATGTGATGCAAACATTAGTTTATAAATCATACACTATGGTAGAGGTGTTTTGAGAACATAACATAGTATTGTGCAAGGAATCACATGAAAATGATTCATTAATTGACAATCTGCTGTTGTAATCTTAATTTATGTAAGAAGGAATAAAAGTTGTAGTTGTTGGTATTTAACTGCCTCTAGTTTTAATTTTTTTTTGTATAGCCAAAATTTATGTAGAGGCACATATTTTTCAATTAGGTTTTAATGGTATAGTGACATAAATACTAGTCATTTTGTCACTTGAGGTGTTGTAGGGTAGTTTCTGACGTATGAAATCCAAACAAGAAAAATCGTCCTCCAAATACTGCTTTATCAGATTTATTCATCACAGGTCATTTTAACTCACAGTTCTGCTCCACAATGCACATAAAATATCATTGGATGCCTCCACATATTTACCTCCAGACACTGTACTTCCCTCTAATTACACACCTGACTACTCTTTGCCTACCTATATACTGGCCCACACTCCACCCAGTGGTCAAAAACAGAACAGACATACAATGGCGTTTACAAATGGGTTGAAACATTTTAGTCAAAAATGGATGATACATACAGTAAAACCATGTATTGCCAAATGTGGCAATGAGTAAAGTAAGTTTTGTGTAAGGTTGCTGTTACGTCTGCCAAGGATTTCTGCATGTGTGTGAGTGTACAAAGAACCAAACAGATGGCATCACTAGTGTAATCTGTGAGTCACCCCTGTTGGCCTACTGACACACTCGAAAACACTCAAATACCCGCAAATCCACTCCCAACACACACACACACACACACACACACACACACACACACACACACACACACACACACACACACACACACACACACACACACACACACACACACACACACACACACACACACACACACACACACACACAAAGACTTACAGATCTGTCACCTTCTCTGCTCTCTAAATCCTGATGTCAGATAGAGGCCTTTTGTACTGCTGCCCCACATCTGTGGAATGCCCTCACTGACTCCTTGAGGGCACCTCAATCCACTCACTGTTTTAAAATAGGCCTTAAGACGTTTCTTTTTAGCAAAGGTTTTTTTTTTTTTACCTGTAGCACTTTGAGATCTCTGATGAAAAGTGCATTATAAATAAAATGTATTATTATTATTATTATAAAAGGTTGATGTTATTATTCACCATAATATATTCATTTTGATGAAACTAACCATTAGGGATCCACTAATAACTTTTTTTTTTTTTTTTAAAGATCAAGTTCAAGTGACAGTTCTTTCTCTTTGGTACTGATATTTGTTTTTTAATAACTCACCAATTTTCATGAAGTTCAGTGAATGATTATTTGAAGACACTGATTAAAAGCTGTTGGTATTCACTTTTTTCTTTTTCTTAATTTTATTTTATTTTTATTTAATTTATGATTAAAAAAACATTTATTTATGATTTTACAAACAAACCTTTTATTTAGTTGTGTATTCTCTTAAAACATTTTGGTTTTGATAGTGCCATGCTCTATCGCAGGGGTCACCAGACTCGGTCAAAATGAAATGTAGCACAAAAATGTACACAAAAATACAGCTTGTAATTGTCTATGTGTGGGGTAAAATGTTTAGTTATACTAGTGTCTTGCTTTGTGTTTGTGTAGCTCATACCCAGACACAATGGAAAGTATGGTGTTTTCATTAATAAATAATACCTTCTAGAACCTTTTTTTTTTTTTTTTTTAAATCAATGCCCACAGTGTATGGAAAACCTCAAAATGTTTTGTCATCTTCAAGACTGGAAAATCATGAAATATAAAAAAATAATAATTTGAGTAGTCATTGAAATTAAATTTTTTCTCTGCTCTACAATTTAATCAGCCATATATTGTTCTATGTGAGTGCTTGTGTAAAATACAACCTTAAATAAACAACACAATCCTTCATTGATAATATTAGTCTGTTGTTTGATGTTTGTTCTGGGAACATTTGTACACTATTAAGTACAATCTTTTAAAATCCAATTGAAATCCTTAAGCAGTAAGTACACTATGACTGTAAAGGTAACATACGACTCTAGGGAACTGTTGAAACACCATAGTTCTATTTCTGTCGAAATGAAGGCTGGAGATGGCAGCTCTAGAGAATAGACAACCAGCAGATGGCGCCACGATAAAGTATTTCCAGTGAAACAACTGACTAGCCTGTGCTCTGACCTGCACTGCTAATCTGAGCTAAATACATATCCTTAACACAAAACACTTTGAAATGAAGATAGTAATAGGAGACTGTGGTCTTTTTGTTATTGTTGAAAATTAGCTTAGGCCTAACACTATTAGTTGTGGTCCGAGATTTACTGATGACTGACACTTTTGGAAAATTATCAATGATAGCTGAGCCACTGGATACGTTTACATGCACCCAAATAATCTGTTTGTAATCGGATTGATGGCTCAATCGGATTGAAAAACATTCATATAAACACCTTAATCGATCCGATTGAGCTCGATCCGGATGAAATTTCAATCGGATTGAAGGGGGTGGTTTATTCCTCTTCTAATACGATTGAGTTTGCATGAAAACACTCGATCGGATTGAACCACGAAACTGAAAGGACTGCGCATGTGCAATGACGCCGAAATAACGTAATGACGTATGACGCACGGAAGGAGCGGCTCTTCCTTTTGAGTAAAGTGGTGTATAAATGCGTGTCCTATCATTATAAAACTCTCCTTTAACTCGGCAACTGTGAAGTGGAGCAGGACAACCTTGTTTTGGATACTCATCCACATGCAACCCGTTTTGGGCGCGGGGAGGTTTTTTTTTTTTTTTTTTTTGTGATAAATATGAGCAGCACAGCACAGCGGTTTATATGTATATTTATCCATAAACGGGTAAATATTAATCCTGCTGTTAAAAACAAATAAAGAAACCGTGTAGGAGAGTGCTTATTATGTGCAAACAGTGAGAAACTCTATATTATCTGTCACTTTCACTTTCATTATTTGAGCAGTGTGCGCATGTCAAAAAATGTATTCCGATTTGAAGCTTGTGACATATAAATGCGCACATCAACCCGATCACTTTATTTAGCGTTCATGTAAACACTACAATCAGATTCATCAATCGTAATGAATTCAGTCTGATTGAACCAAAAAGTCTGCATGTAAATGTAGCCAGTGTTGTTTGTGTTGTCAGGCTAATCGGTACAAAAGTGCCTGTTTTAGAAATCTACCTATAGCCTTGAAATGGATGTTTTCTTATTTACTTTATAAAATAAATGTTAATTTCGTTTCAGCAATTTATTGTGCATCTGATTTGGTATAATTAAGTTTTGAAGGGGGAACCAGAGAAAGTTGTAACAAGGAGCAAGCTGTAATACCATTAACTAAATGAATTAGAAATGACCTACAGGTGTGAAACCTTATCATACTTGAAATTTATTTAATGTGAGGCTATTATTACATACATGGTTTTAAAGTTTACATGCTAGCACAACAGTAGTTGCTATTACCAGAGAGAGAGAGGCAGGGAGAGAATACCAAAATATAAAAACCTATGGAAGATATTAATGAACTTTAATTTAGAGGGATAGTTTACTCAACAATGAACATTCTGTCATTAGTCATTATCTGAACCTCAAGTTGTTTCAAACCTGTATGTTTTTTTTTTTCTTCTGTAAAAAATAAAATAATATATTTTGAAGAATGTGTTTGTGCCCATTGACTTCCATCGTATGAAGGGGAAAAAAGGAAGTCAGTGGAGACCAGAAACTGTCTGGTTACTAACATTCAAGCAAATAACATTGACACACAACATTTCACCAGCAAGCAGATTCCCAGCTGATCCAGGATTTTTAGTCTACATGTTTTCTAAATGTTGGCGTGGGTTTCCTTCAGGTGCTCCAGTTCCCTACAGATATGCAGGGCAGGTCAATTGAAGATGCTAAATTGTCTGTATGCTTGTATATTGACTGTGTGCACATAAGACCTGTGACTGTCCATCCATCCAGGGTGTTTTCATGAGACACTGGATAGGCTCCAACCATCCTGTGACCCTGGATGGATGGACATACACCATTTTTTCAGGGTATACTTTTAAGTGCTAAATTATTATATAAATAGTAATCTATACTATATGTATGAGATAAGTTTATTTGAAGACTACTCACAATATAAAAAACACTCTCCACGATTTGCGCTGTTATTCCATGCAGTTAGCAATTTATTTCACATAGCTAACTTTTATGAATTCTGCTTACTGCACCATGATACATGAAAGTCAGACAGTTCATGAAATATTACTATTTCATGGATTTCAAAGCATTCTTACCTTCCTGTTTTATGTTCAGGGGGATGTAGGGGTGTGTTGTGTTCAGCTCTGTGTTTTGTTGTCTTCATCTACTAGCCAGCTTTGTTTTGGCCTGTGCTGTAAAGCTTTGTTTTGAGTTTATTTAATATGTTTTTAATAAAATAAATAAATAAATAAATAAAAACATTATTTTATGAGTTAATAATAGTCTTTTATTAACAAAATATTTCGGGGGGTTAATAAAGAGAGACAATTCATGTATTAAAAAAAAACACTCTGCACCATATATATATATATATATATATATATATATATATATATATATACATTTTACTACAATAAATTTATGTACAAAATTCAAAATGGCTATGTATTGTTAGTGTTAAAACCCACCTGGTAGAAAGATTATATAGGCATATATTTAATAAATAAATAATAATAATAGTAATATATACTGTATATTGTTATTATTTAATATGTTTAGTCCTACCATCAGAAACCAATAGGACATAACAGATAGGTATGTATTTTCTATTATGTTTATAAAACAAAAGAATGCAATTTTATTGATTTCTCTTATTTTATAGTTTCTCTGGTATATTGTCTCTTGTCAAAATTTTGCCATTGTCTCTTTGTACCGTAATCAGTATAATGAGTATAGGGATTTGAAAAAGGCTCAGTGAAAGAGAGCAGCATCTATGAGTGTATAAATCAGCTAGTATTACCACACAGAGGTGGACTGCACCAAGTCCTCTTTCAACGGGTGGAAGTGAGATGAGGGAATGTCGAAGGGATGGGAATTGCAGAAGACCGAGTGGTGTCTTTGATCTTTTATCCCCCCCTCCTGTTTTTTCTCGCATGGCTGCACCCATTTCCTGTCTTCAGCAACAGTGAGCGATACAGTACAGTAGCCACACCCTTCCATCCCTACCACCCTGCCCAGAGACCCCTGAAAAAATGTGATTGGTCAGGAAGGCGTGTTGTCTAATGACTGATTGTGCCACAATCCAAAGCTAAGCGGCTGACGGCAGCTTGAGGACACATGGGGGGATGGGTCTGCCCTATTTCCCTCTTCCTGTTTACCTCTAATTATTTAATCTATGCTCATATAGTTCCTCCACCCCTTATAGCGCTCTCTCTCTCTATCTCCCTCGCACATACACTCACACCTTAATAGTAGTTTTCCGGAGAGCGGGAGAAGGAGGATGCTGCTTGATACTGCTTGTTTATTTAGACCTGTCGTGGGAGGCGTTGAGCATCACTGCTTCTCTCTGTTCTCCTTTTTCTCTCTCGCTACCTCCCTGCGTACTTCCAGAGCTGTGACAGTGGGTGTTACTCGTCTGCCCTTGGGCTTGAAAGTAATCTAAGACCTGTTTCTTCACTGCTAACATCATTCATCCTTCGATTTCTGCTTATCGCTACTGATATTAAGGGACTTTTGCTATGGCGCATGCTGCAGCGAGCATCAAAAAGGCCAGAATGGAGATGGAACAGGCTCACGATTTGAAAGTGCTGGAGAAAGCCCGTGAGAAAAGAAGGCGCTCACATGAAAGAGCCGAGCGCAGGTGTAAGGTAATGCAGGCATCGGCATTTTCCATCTCACCTTATCTCCACCAGAGCATCAGGGACATGGGCCCTCAAATAACCTCCTCCACCCTCTCATCCAACCATCCATCAACAATCCATCAGCATTCAAGTCTGGCTTAAGATGCACCTGCCTGAGAAAGAAGAACACTAGCATTAAAGAAGGCTACATGGATGCACTCTTATTTATTTATTTTAGTTTATTTATTGTCATTATGTAGTACTTTTAATAAATGGTTTAAATAGGTAGTATTTTTCTTTGTCACTATTTAGTAGTTAAAGCCTGTAGTTTGTATTTATACCACTTCAACCCTCTGATGCATGATGTCCACTACAGTAATCATATTTCAGATCTTTAAAAGGCATTTTTTAACCTCTTCAGGATGATGTTACACCCAAAGCACAATGTGTGATTATATTTTAGATTATACTGTAGTTCATGCATCAGAAATGTGTATGTCCTTTTATTTCATCTCTTTCACATCCCTCTGAATCTGCACACATACTTTTCTGGCATTCTAATGCACAGCATCCAGTAATAATCATTGCCTATTAGTTGATGCGACACATGACCATGACACATATCTTTATGGTTTTGCATCTTTACAGTGCTCCTGCTGTCCATCCAATGCTGTGTTGTTGTGTGAGAAACCAAAACGGTTTATCTGCATGTAGCAAAGAGAAGTTAAGGACATGTCTTAGTCCTGTAGTCAGAGCTGAAGTGTAATAGCGCAGACTTGGCACTCAGAAGCAATGTGTGTTTGGGTGTATCTGTCATGCATTCTGAATGTGGTAGCACAAAGGAGTGTGTGTTCATGCATCTTAATGTGTGAGTATTTGAGTGTATTTGACAATAAAGAATTTAACAATAAAAAACTCAAGTTATCAGCAGATACAACACAGAATTTATAAGCAGTGGGAAAGCTTTGTGTCCAGAACTGCTGTTCATGTTAGGACTAGCTATACACTGTAGTCCTTAAAATTTTTTGAGTAACGGGTGTACTGTACAGGTCATCAGTCTTGATGAAATATGGCAATAGCAATTGGTCTATGAACAAAATGTGTCATAAACACTTAAGTCATAAAAATGATTAGTGGTGTTTATTTTGTTGTTGTTGTTATTGTTTATGTTTTTTTTTTTTTTTTGCACAGTTGTAATCAACATAGACGATTATATAGTACTTCACAGTGATGAGGAAAGTGAAATGGTGTGAAGTTTTTGCTTAATGGTGCTTTGACTGATATGCAATATTTGAAATTAACATTTGTCTACGCATTAATGAAAACAAATACTCCTACTCCTGACACTCTAACCTTTAACCTTAGTATAGTGCTGGAACACTCTCAGAAAAAGGTAAAAAAAACTATTACTGGGGCAGTACCCTTTCAAAAGGTACTAATATGTATCTTTAAGGTACAATGCACCCTCTATGGGTAACTAAGATACCAAGGTGTAACTTTTACATTTACATTTACATTTAATCATTTAGCAGACACTTTTATCCAAAGCGACTTACAAATGAGAACAATAGAAGCAATCAGATCAACAAGAGAACAACAACGGTATACAAGTGCCATGACAAGTCTCAGTTAGTGTAGTACAGAACACATAGCCAGGGTTATTTTTTTTATTTTTTTTTTTAAGAATATGATAGACAAGAAAATAAAAGGTAAGTACTAGTATTAGTTGGTTAAGTGCTGGCGAAAAAGATGAGTCTTTAGATGTTTTTTGAAAATGAGTAAAGACTCAGCTTTTCGAATTGAGATCGGGAGGTCATTCCACCAGCTGGGCGCAGTCCAGGAAATGGTCCGTGAGAGTTATTTTGAACCTCTTTGGGATTGCACCACAAGGCGTCGTTCACTTGCAGAGCGCAAACTTCTGGAGGGCGCATAAGATTGAACAAATGAGCTTAGGTATGTTGGCGCCGTGCCAGTGGTCGTCTTGTAGGCAAGCATCAGTACCTTGAATTTGATGCGAGCGGCTACTGGTAGCCAGTGTAACCTGATGAGGAGAGGAGTAACGTGAGCTGTTTTTGACTCATTGAAGACAACCCTCACTGCTGCATTCTGGATCAGTTGCAGAGGCTTGATAGTACATGCAGGAAGGCCTGCCAGGAGAGCATTACAGTAGTCCAGTCTGGAGAGAACAAGAGCTTGGACAAGAAGTCCTTTTTCTTGCTCTGACAGGAAGGGTCTAATCTTCCTAATGTTGTATAAGGCAAATCTGCAGGACCGGGTCGTTGTAGCAATATGGTCTGTGAAGCTTTTTTAAAAAGATACTGCCCCTGACTTTTGTTCCCTTTTTTGAGAGTGTATTGTAACACATCCAGATAGTATTACTGTGTCGTCCTGAACTAATTTATTCATTATTTCTTTCTAAACTCTGGGCCAAAACAATAAAAGGTGTGTTCGACTTGATTGGGCACTGCACAGCCAATTAGTATCTGGCTTGAAACAGTGCATGTTGGTTAGAAATTTTGTCTGACTTGAGACTGTGTACTGATTGCCGATGCAACATCACTGTGACGTATGACAATAAAGTAACACAAGCCGGCTGGCTCATTCTGAGCTGCTTTTTCAAAGTGGCCACACAAGCTCTGATGATGACACAGTTATATCACGATTGGCTGGATTCACCGTTGACAAGTTACATTTATTTTGACACTTTAAGTTCCACTAATGCTCACAAATGTGCTTTTATAACAGCAAAAAATGTGTTTCATGTGATGTTAATGCCATGTTTATCATGATATTTTAAAAGTAGGCCTATTGGCTTAAATTTTACAGGCACGGTCTTAAGTAGTACATAAATTATTGAATGAAAAGTGTTTCTGTTGCTTCATGAAAACATCTGAAACATCTGTGTATTTGACAAATATTGTTTCTAATCCGTGCCATCTGTGATAAAGTACGTTGACACTGTGTGATCATCATTACGGGAAAGTAGAAAGTGTCCAACTTTGCACACAATGTTCAACTCCTCCCTGACTGCAAGTGGCAAATCTCATTGCAGCCGAAGTCGAATGCACCTTAAAGCTATACTCCACCCCAAAATGAAAATTTTGTCATTAATCACTTACCCGCATGTGGTTCCAAACCTGTAAAAGCTCTGTTCATCTTCGGTACACAATTTAAGATATTTTGGGTGAAAACCGGGAGGCTTGTGACTGTCCCATAGACTGCCAAGCAAATAACAGTGTCAAGGTCCATAAAAGGTAAGAAAGTCTTCATCAGAATACTCCATCTGCCATCTCCATCTGATATGGAGAGACACAGAGGAGACTATTGACAAAGGAATTGTTGAATAAAGTCGTTATTTTTGTTTTCTTCGCTTACAAAAAGTGTTCCCGTCACTTCATATAACCCAAAATTCAATTCCTAATGCAAAATGAATAAATCTGAAGATGACTTTCATACCTTTTTTGGACCTTGACACTGTTATTTACTTGGCAGTCTATGGGACAGTCACAGGCCTCCCAGTTTTCATCCAAAATATCTTTTATTGTGTTCCAAAGACGAACAGAGCTTTTACAGGTTTGGAACGACATGAGGGAAAGTGATTAATGACAAAATTTTCATTAAGAAAGAAAATGATGCGATGCATGGCACTTTTCTTTTTTCTATCAACAATATTTTTTCTGTCAATAGCCTATACCTTTAGCCTATAACTTAGTTTTATTAGCGTTAAATTATATGCTGGTGTATAATTTTGTCATCATGACATGATATTTGGGACACAATTTTTGTTATTATCTGATGCCTTGAAAGTGAGAATGGATTAGGGTTTTTTGAATGAATGTCAGGAGGAGAGCTGTATTCAGTGACTGACTTCTAAGGAGACAGCTGATAATTTCATGAATTGACAGCCTGACCACTTATCTTTGATGTGTTTACACATCACATTAATCATACAACATAAAACATTTATGTTGGAGTGAGTTATATTTGGAGTTTACAACAAAATAAATGCTGTTTTATAAGAGAGGTCACTGAGAATTTTAAAACAGGTAGGCTACATAATCTTTAATATTTTTTTGGGGGGATAGTTGAAGTCTGATTTTCCACTAACTGCCAACACCTCCGTATAAATATTTACCTCGGTATAATTAAATAACAAAACAACATTATAACATTGATATTACAACAATAGCAATGTGGTATTATTATCCGCAATAAATTAATAAATAATCAAATAAAAAAATAGTGCATAGCTAAATATTTAATCATATTTGCTGGGAATTACCTTGAGTTACTACTCAAAATACAGGAAGCAAAGAAACATAAGATCATGGCAGAAAACATTACTAAATACATGTTTTCATTGCTATTGATTTGATCCAACTGTTTTCTACTAAGTGCAGTTAACTAACTATGTGTGGTGGTTGACATTTTAGTGAGAACTTCATATCCCAGTAATATGTGATGTTCATTCAACTGTAGCATATTTGATCAGCCGTGTAATTTTTTTTAAAATTATTAAATTAACTAATCAGGTGACAGTTGCCTCTCTCAGAACTTGGCCACAAAGACCAATCACCAACCTCCTGACAAAGCAAGAAAGGAGACAATATGAGCCATTTATCAGTGTGCTCAACTGCACAGTATTCTATGATATTATTCCCAATCATTTAAGTTTAAATGATAGGAATAGTTCATCCAAAAAAGTTACATTTTGTTGTAATTTATACACTGTTACAACATAACAAACGCACACAACTTTTTTCGAGACCACTTTAATACTAGAGATTTCAATGTGAACCGGAGTACTGTTGTTTGGTTTATGTGGAAATCTCTCTCTTTCTTTCTCTCTCTCTCTCTCTCTGGTGGAAACTAGTGTATTGCATCCAAATTTGGATACTCTAAAATTAAAAATAATAAAAATAATAATAATGACACATTACAGAGTAACGTCAACATGTTTTCTGTTAATTTAATTTTTACTTTTACTTGTGTAACATTGTGTAGCATTTTAATTTGTAATAAACGGTCACAGCTCTTATAAAAACTTTTTTATATATATTTTTTTATATTTTCTAAAACTTTATTCTTTCATGTTTAAAAATGTGACACTATTTACAAACCCGATTCCAAAAAAGTTGGGACACTGTACAAATTGTGAGTAAAAAAGGAATGGAATAATTTACAAATCTCATAAACTTATATTTTATTCACAATAGAATATAGATAACATATCAAATGTTGAAAGTGAGACATTTTGAAATGTCATGCCAAATATTGGCTCATTTTGAATTTCATGAGAGCTACACATTCCAAAAAAGTTGGGACAGTTAGCAATAAGAGGCCGGAAAAGTTAAATGTACATATAAGGAACAGCTGGAGGAGCAATTTGGAATTTATTAGGTCAATTGGCAACATGATTGGGTATAAAAAGAGCCTTTCAGAGTGGCAGTGTCTCTCAGAAGTCAAGATGGACAGAGGATCACCAGTTCCCCCAATGCTGCGGCAAAAAATAGTGGAGCAATATCAGAAAGGAGTTTCTCAGAGAAAAATTGCAAAGAGTTTGAAGTTATCATCATCTACAGTGCATAATATCATCCAAAGATTCAGAGAATCTGGAACAATCTCTGTGCGTAAGGGTCAAGGCCTGAAAACCATACTGGATGCCGTGATCTTCGGGCCCTTAGACAGCACTGCATCACATACAGGAATGCTACTGTAATGGAAATCACAACATGGGCTCAGGAATACTTCCAGAAAACATTGTCGGTGAACACAATCCACCGTGCCATTCCCCGTTGCTGGCTAAAACTCTGTTGGTCAAAAAAGAAGCCATATCTAAACATGATCCAGAAGCGCAGGCATTTTTCTCTGGGCCAAGGCTCATTTAAAATGGACTGTGGCAAAGTGGAAAAATGTTCTGTGGTCAGACGAATCAAAATTTTAAGTTTTTTTGGAAAACTGGGACGCCATGTCATCCGGACTAAAGAGGACAAGGACAACCCAAGTTATTATCAGCGCTCAGTTCAGAAGTCTGCATCTCTGATGGTATGGGGTTGCATGAGTGCGTGTGGCATGGGTAGCTTACACATCTGGAAAGGCACCATCAATGCTGAAAGGTATATCCAAGTTCTAGAACAACATATGCTCCCACCCAGACGTCGTCTCTTTCAGGGAAGACCTTGCATTTTCCAACATGACAATGCCAGACCACATACTGCATCAATTACAACATCATGGCTGTGTAGAAGAAGGATCCGGGTACTGAAATGGCCAACCTGCAGTCCAGATCTTTCACCCAAAGAAAACATTTGGCGCATCATAAAGAGGAAGATACAACAAAGAAGACCTAAGCCAGTTGAGCAACTAGAAGCCTGTATTAGACAAGAATGGGACAACATTCTTATTCCTAAACTTGAGCAACTTGTCTCCTCAGTCCCCAGACGTTTGCAGACTGTTATAAAAAGAAGATGGGATGCCACACAGTGGTAAACATGGCCTTGTCCCAAACTTTTTTGAGATGTGTTGATGCCATGAAATTTAAAATTAACTTATTTTTCCCTTAAAATTATACATTTTCTCAGTTTAAACATTTGATATGTCATCTATGTTGTATTCTGAAGAAAATATTGAAATTTGAAACTTCCACATCATTGCATTCTGTTTTTATTCACAATTTGTACAGTGTCCCAACTTTTTTGGAATCGGGTTTGTATGTTAAATAGTACTGCTTGAAACATAAGCAAAATGACTGACCTACATAACATTGTAGAGGAGATTAGAATATTAATTTATCTTTGTCCAGACATAATAATGTGCATCATCAATTCAGGCTTTCTGCTTTGTAGCAACATCAAGGGCATTCATTGGTTTAGTGTTTTAAAATGTGTTGCAGTGCAGATGTCTGAGTTGCTATGGATAAATAGCCCCATACACTTTATTTGTTTGATTGTGTGTGTGTGTGTGTTATAGGGAGAATTACTGCCATTATTTCTACCAGTGATGTGGTTGTGACATTTTAAACAACCGTTATGTCTCTAAATGATGCCAGTGCTATTAAGGTTATTAAATAGACCTTAAAGACAACCACCCAAAACTAGCCAAGCAACAACACAGAAACACATTAAATAAGAACATCTAAGCAACCTCACAGAAACACTTCACAGCCACCCACAACACCCCAGTACTGCAGCAATGAGTTCTGTATGGACAAACACACCCAGATTATTTTTGGAAGAAAATGAAATGCGAGTTGAGTTTAATTTGTTATGGTAAATTTATGTACGTGATTAAGAATTCTGCCTGTTTCTGTCAAGTGCATAAAGTGGTCATGTTCCCCACCGTAGGAGTGAGTAGCTCTTTTGCTCCACCGCACTCTCCCCGGCCATATTGTTTACTACAAATTAAAGGAGTTTGTTGTCTGTCCAGACCAAAAGATTATGTCCTCTAATTTGGATACAGCAAGAGGAAAACTGAAATAAAATACTCTCTCAGTACAGGAATATGATGTTTGCTTAGTGAAGAGGCATAGTGCATGATATCGACTTTCTGTAATTGGTAGTTTGCATGGGAAATTTAATCTGTGTAATCTTTTTTTATGTATATTAGAGCAAATCACTACTTAAATACCAAGATTTAAGTCTTCTTAATAGATTATTTAATTGCCAAAGAATAAGAAAGTAAAGACAGTAATCAGATAGTAAATGTAAAGGTTTTTAATGAAAACACTGGTCTTAACAGAACAACAGAACCCTTTTATTCTCTTCTCCAACCGTGAACTCCTCATGTGCCCAACTACTTCCCGGAACAACCACGTAATCACCTTTTCTTAAAGCAACACACACACATTACATCTCCCCTTTTCAGTTTTTTTTTCTTCTGAACAGCCTTAAATATTTCTTGTTAGTATTATGAAATTTTCAACATCATTAAACAAAACAAAACTTATTTTCTAATTTTGCTTATTCCAACCACATTGAATGAAATTGTTTATAACCTCTATTAAACAAAATATGACTAGCATATATTACTCCATTTTTTTTTCCACAAATCTAATCTATTCACTGGTTTATTTTTCTGCCAGATCAAGTCATCAGCAGTCCAGTTTTTGTGTTTGGGGCATGAGACAAAGTTTTCCCAGTGTTCAAAGTAGACTCAGGCTGCTGTTCATATGATTGTTCTTTTTGGAGCAGAGTTTGAGTTCCTCCAGCTGAATCAGGGATGAGCTGCAAGTGACGACGGTTACGCCGCAGAGTTGTCCCTTGATGTGTCTCAATAGTGAAAGATCGAGGAGTTGTACTCATGCCTGTGACCACAGCAGCTGTTTCCCAGGACTTTTGATGGTCTAACTTAGTGAGTACAGCATCACCAGTCCTCAGCAATGGTAAGGGTTTAGCTCCATGGTGACGACTAAAGTAGAAAGCTTGCTTTTGCTTTTCCATGGAATCTTTTCTCTTTACATCTTTCAGATTTGGCCACCGAGACTGAAGATTTGTCTCAAGCATTGGAAGTGTCGTTTTAATCTTTCTGCCCATAAGTAGTTCAGCCGGGCTAACACCTGTAGAGATGCAAGGTGTTGCCCTGTAGCTCATCAGAGCCAGAAGAGGATCTTTCTGTTGCAAAATTTTCTTTGCAATCTGCACTGCCATCTCTGCATGTACATTTCCTTGAGCATGGTGTGGACTAGATGTGATGTGCAGAAAGTCGAATTCTTTTGCAAATTCCTGGAACTCACTGCTCACAACCTGCCGAACGTTGTCTGAAACTATTTCGTCAGGGCAGCCAAACCTGGCAAATAGTGCTTTCAGTTTTAACACTACTTCTGAGGTGGTAGTTGTTGGCATGTGAAGAATCTCAAGAAATCAAGAGAAATAGTCAGACACAACCAGATAAGTGTGCTTGCTCACACAGATAAATAGCTAGCCTTTTCCAAGGCCTGTCTGGAAGGGGTGTTGAGATGAGGTGCTCCTTTTGCTGTGTCTGTTTCATCTATAGGCATATCTGCAGGACTGAACCTTTTGTTTGATTTCAGATGAAATGCCCGGCCACCACACAGATGTACTGGCCCGCTCCCTACACTTTGTCAGACCTTGGTGCCCATCATGTATTCTGTTTAGAATATTGGCTCTCAAGACATCTGGAATTAACATACGGCTTCCTCTTGTCAGTATTTCGTTGTGCTCAGACAGTTCATTCTTGAAAGGGAAAAACTGTCGAACTGCCACTGAAATGTTGTCTACATAATCTGGCCATCCTGACTGGATATACTTCTGAACAATTTGCAAGTTGTTGTCGGCCATTGTAGCAGCCTTAATGGCTTCAAGTTTTGGAGGGCTTGTGGACAGGCCTTCAGCAACAGCAGCAATGTAACACCCCACATCAGAGTGTGTGTTGAGATCGTTTTCCTTATATGATAACAGACTCCGTGATAGTGCATCAACCACCAACAAAGTTTTCCCTGGAGCATATTCAGTGGTCAGTTTAAATCTCATCAGCCTCATAAGTTGTCTCTGACATCGCAGCGGAACATTGTCCAAATCCTTCTTATTCATAAGAGGTACTAATGGTTTGTGATCTGTCACTAATTTGAAGTTTTTAAGCCCAATCAGGTACTTTTCGAATTTTTCACAAGCCCAGACGCCCGCCAGACATTCTTTCTCAATCTGGGCGTATCTGGTCTCAGCCTCAGACAAACTGCGTGAGCAATACACCACCGGTTTCCAGTTTTCATCATGCAGCTTTAGTAATACACCACCTATGCCGTAACTGCTAGCGTCAGCTGAAACAGCAGTGGGTAGAGACACACTGTAGAATGGCAAAACTGGAGAAGTGGAAAGGATGTCTTTTATGTGCTGGAATGCTGCTTCCTGAGGATAGGCCCAAGTCCATACTGCTGTTGACCTCAAAAGTTCATATAGTGGTTTGCCTTCTGTCGACAGATTTGGAATGTACTTGCCCAGATAATTAAACATTCCAAATACACATTTTAGTTCCTGAACATTGTGTGGCGGTGAGAGCTCACGGATTGCTCTGACTTTCTCAGGATCAGGTCTCACACCTGATTTGTCGATCAAGTGACCAAGGAAGGGAAGTTGTTGCTGTCTCAGCAGACACTTTTCACGGTTTAGCTTTAAGCCAGCTGTTTCAGTTCTCTCCAATACTTTGGTAAGCCATTGGTCATGCTGTACCATGGTGTCTCCATACACCATTATATCATCCATATACACAGATACTCCTTCAAGCCCTAGGAGAGTTTCTGCCATCTTCCACTGAAATATTTCTGGGGCGCTTGAAATGCCAAAAGGAAGACGTTTAAAGGAGTACCTTTCGAATGGTGTTATGAATGTGGTCAATTTGCTGCTTTCTGGGTGTAATGGTATCTGCCAAAACCCAGAGGCAGCATCCTAAGATCAGAAAACTGTTGCACCACTAAGTTTTGTGATTATCTCCTCTGCGGTTGGCAGAACATATCTTTCCCTTTCAACGGCTTCATTCAATTTTTTCAGATCCACACAGATTCATACCTTTCCATTTGGTTTTGGTACTGGCACCATAGGTGCGCACCAGTCTGTATGGTCTGTTACTGGCTACTATGACCCCATTTTCTTCCATGCGCCACAACTCCTCTTTTACTTTTTGTATAAGAGGTAATGGAACTCTGCGTGCTGTGTGTACCGCATATGGCTGAACATTTTCCTTAAGCTGGATTTTAACGGGTTCTGTTTTAAAGGTTCCATGCTCACCAAATGCATTGTGAACTTCCTCAATTCGCTTCACCAGACCCATTGAGGATGCAGTGGATCTGCTTAGCAAATTGTTCACATTTTGTCCATGGATGACATACACTGGGAATGTGTACACACTTCCTTTATATGTGTTACTGGCTTGAAATTTCCCCATGCACTCTAGTTGACCTCCAGGACTGCACAGTGTCACATTTGTCTGCTCCAACATTCTTTTTGGATTAAGCATGCTGAACGTTTCTTCACACATGATGTTTGCATCTACACCAGTGTCAATTTTAAATTTAACTGGTGTCTTTCCAATTGAAATTTTCACGGACCACTGCTCATTATTTCTTTGTGAATTTGTAACAGCACCCAGGAAATATTGTGTTTGTGTAACGGTCTCTGTCACTTCTCTGACTGACCTGCTGTGACACATTCTTTCCCAGTGTCCCACTTTTTTACATTTGTTGCATGTCAATTTTATTGCTGGGCAGTTTTCTTGTCGTCTGTGTTTGATTTTTCCACATATACCACATTTTGGTTCTCCTTGCTCTTTGTCGTTTTTCCTTTTAGGTTTCCATTTCTGTTTCCCTCTGTCTGCTGCTCTTCCTTCTGCGATCTCTTGTGTTGCAGCGCACGACAGTTCTTTATCAAGTATGCCCACGACTATCAGATCCCGGATGATTTCATCTCTATGTTCACCAAAGTCACAGTGTTCCGATAAATCATAGAGAGTTCTAATAAAGGTTTCATCCTTTTCACCAGGGCGCTGCGCTCTTTGATAAAAGCAGGCTCGCTCTTGGATCACGGTTCGTTTAGGGAAGAAATACTCGTCGTATTTTCTTAACACAACGTCAAATTTCTTCTTGTCATCCTCCTCAATAAAGGTGAATGATTTAAATATGTGTTCGGCTTCATTTCCCATGGCATAGATCAATGAACTGACCTGGACTTCCCCATCTTCTTTATCCAATTTAATAGCACTCCGAAAGCGCTGAAAACGTTGTTTCCAGTCAGCCCATTCATTCGGACGATCAAATGGAAAACACTGCGGGGGGTTGAATTTTGCCATTCTTCCGAGGCCGTGTGCTCGTCAAGCACTTTTTTTTAATGGTTTTTTAATGAAAACACTTGTCTTAACAGAACAACAGAACCCTTTTATTCTTGTCTCCAGCCGTGAACTCCTCATGTGCCCAACTACTTCCCGGAACAACCACCTAATCACCTTTTCTTAAAGCAACACACACATTACAGTAAAGTTTCTTAAGAGGAATGTTTCCTGAAACCATACAATAGCTTGATGTAGGGAGCAGAATGAAATTTTTATGTAGTGTATGTGTGATGATGACAATCTGAAAAACAATGTCTCTTTACACTAATGTGGTTTGTGGTTAACTGAAGTGGATGGACCTTCAAATGGGCTCTTTGTTGAATTGGCTTCATGCTAAAATATGTCATTGAATGGGAAACATTTTATCTAAAACAGCTGGTGTCTTATGTAGAAGAGAATCTTTTGTTGAGCTCATTAAATGTCAGCTCAAAGAAGAACAAGAGCTTCTGCTTCTGTGTTAAACATTCACAAGTTCCAAACACACACACGCACGCACGCGCACGCACACACACACACACACACACACACACACACATACACACACACACACACACCAAGAAATGGCAACTCAAAGGACAAGAAAAGTAATGACAAATGAATTGTATCATTGATCATGAAGGTTAAATCAATAAATTAATCAATACACACATATGTAAGTATATAAACGGATATATACAAGCACATACAATATGTAAGTGTGATTTTTTTTGTTTGTTACAAAAGTTGCATAAACAAGTAATACTGAGTAACTTACAGTAATGTGAGCAAATAACCTTGAATGTTCTTTACCTCCCACCCACACCTCTGACATTATGCAAACTCAAATCGGTATATTTGTTTAATGCTCAGTGGATAGAGCCACTTCTGTTAACATGATCCTTGGTGGCCATTGGCGCATTGGTTGTAGAGAAGAGCCCACCTTACCTCCTTGTTTTGACCATGTCATCCTCCCTGTTCCCACATCCCACATCCCAGTATACAGTACTTCTTTTAAACTAAGAATAAGAAAGTATGCTTTTAGTTTACTTTTTATGTACTTCTCAGAAATGAGCTTTATGTACTTCTCAGAAATATACTTAAAATGACGTCTAAGTATACTTGACTTATACTTAAAAAAAGTCGAAATATATTTGAACTATACCTGTGCTCCTAGAATCCATGTTTTCATTGTTATACGGTAGAGGGCACTAGTACACATCTTCTGTAAAGAATTTTCAAAAAAACACAAGTGAAGAAGAAAAAGAAACAACAGACACTAAAACATTTAATATAACACAATCATCTGACATGAAATAGCATCAAAACTGTAACGTTATGGAACAAAATGTTGACCGATATAGAGGTAATAATTACAGTCAAGCTTTGGGGAGTTGATCGACTCCATCTACATTTTTATTATCATTCTGAATTCAATTCATAGTCTTTTTTCAGCTTTTTGTTCAAAATGTTATTTCTTTATTTTTTTTATGAAACTTACCCACATTAAAGTGTTTAAAAAAAGAATGCAATGCTAGAATTAAATGTTTTTGTTTACAACCAGATACCCTGTTCTTTCTTTCGATGTTTTGTATGTTCAGATATTCATATAACAAAATATATACAAATTAAAACCTAAATAGGGACATAGTTGTATACTTAAAGTATGATGTAAAGTTCACTTAAATAAAACTTAAGAGTATACTTGCAGTATAATTCTACTAAACTAGTAGTTTACTGAGACTATACTTCAGTTTACGAAGTATTTAATTAGTAAACTGTCAGTATACTTATAAGTTCACTTTTAGTATAATTGGAGTACAAACTACAAACATAGAGGTAAACTAGTTGTGTACTTAAAGTTTGCTACTGTTATACTTAAAGTATACTTAAAAGTTTACTTTTATATACTAGAAAGTGGGCCAATATATTCCCAAGGAGTATTGAAACAGTACACTTACAAGTCTACTACTTGAACACTGATATTTGTATACTTGCGACATTAAGTATACTTTAAAATATACTTGAACTTTATTTAAGTATACTTAATACAATAAACCTTAAGTATACTACTTTTTGGTAAGGGACCACTGACATGCATTGCTGGGTTTGGGGGTGTAAAAATAGCCAGGGCTCAAATTAGCATTGAAGGAGAAGCATTAGCACCCAGTGGTTAGCTGCGGTAGAGCTCCACTGGAAATGGAAGGGACCAGTTGTCTGCCTAAGAAAGTGATAGATAAACTGGTAGGACAGTGTGGTGCTTCTCTGGTTGGCTCAGAAATGGGAACCCAAAGGAATAATCTTATTTGATTGTTTCTGAATTTCTCTATACATCCTTGTATATCCACCATGGGCAATGCAGCAATGCATAAGGCACATAGAGTCGAAAATCCTTCACAAGATGATATGCTTGCAAACAATAAATCAGGTCAAAGTGAAAGCATGTACTTCCTGGTAAGATTTAATATTTATGTATACATATTTGCTTAGGTACCTGTCTCATACGTCGTTTCGGCGAGGGAGCTTTTTGCAAAGTGTTTTTATTCTATTATTGAGCAGACATGAATTTTGTTGGTAAATCTGGATCTTTAGAAGTGCAGAATTAGCACCTTGATGTTCATTGTACATTTTTCTACAAAGCTGAATGTGATGTTTCCCTGAAAGTTTAGTTGCAGGTATTACATGATTGACAAATCAATGAAGATTAAGGTAACCTATATCAAACCTAGTTTGCCATGATATTTTCATGCCTTTGATACAGTCTTATCATGAGATTCTTCTTGACATGCAGCAAAACTTCAGCAGCTTATGAGGCCCAATTTTACATGGTTTAATCCTACTTAAGCCGACAAGTACAAAGTGTTGCACAGGTAAAGTACGTAGTTAAGCAATTAGTCAAATGTGAAAATAAATCTCATTGATAAAACTATTGACTACTTTGTTTTGGCACTCATGTCAGTTTTTGAATAAAGTTATCAACACTGTACACAACTCATCTGCAGTATCTGAGTCTACTTATAAGACTACATGGATTTTTGTTCTTTGTGTTGTAAGGTTTTAAAAAGGCTGTTTCTATGGCAGCTATAATCCTGGAATGACCTTTATATGAATGTGATGGGGATCAAAATTATGATGTCAAGTTAAAGTAGATAAGTATGCTAAGTATTTTGTGGAGTCAAATACAGCTATTGGCTAACTGAGGCCACAAATGTTGTATAAATCTCTGTTGCACATAGACTGCATGTTGTGCGGAGATTGAACTGATAAACAGCTATTGTTGGATCTGCTGTACCACCTTTCTAGTTTATGAAGTTTTGAGGGGGGTGGTGATGAGAATGAGCCAGACAGAGATACAAAGCAGTAGCTGTAGTGTTAATGTTTTAATCTTGTGGGTGAGTAGTCTGCACAGACTCTACACCCACAGAATTCCAGCAGAAAGCTTCACATAATGCCATTTTGATGCTTTTACTCTACCAAATGCAAAAATTTTAGGTTAAAATTGATTTTGTTTAGCTACATTTGAGGTCCATACTTAGATTTTTCTACAATGGAATTGTAGCAGTAATAACAAAGTATGGCAGAGCTGCGCAGCATCTTGTTCCCTACTCAGGGAACTAGGATTACATATGTTACCAAGACATTTTATTTCAATGGTTCACTTGATGCTGCATCAGGAGTTGATGCTATTGGGATACTCTACCACAGTATCATACCAAGTGTGCACCAGTTTATCAGTCCACAAACATATGCACAGACTAATCTAATAATATAAACTGATGCTTGTTCAAACAGATAAAACCTGGAAACCAGAATTCAAGTCCTTATATAATAATAAAAAAAAAAAAAAACTGACAAGTGTACGTAGTTAACCCACATACCCCGTAAACAAGAGAAATTGCTTGTTTAACCCAATGCAATGTCCTTTGTTTTATAGCAGCAATACCCCTGTTGTGGCAGCTGAAAAAAGCAAACAGCTGATCAGATTTTTGCCACTGGCTTATACAATCATTGTAAATCTATAAAGCAAAGGCCAAACCCAATGTCTCTAGCTGGGATGCCACATGGTAGCTCAAACCTGGGAAAGTAGATACAATCCAAGTAGAATCTCCCAAAGAAGCATAATTATTGGTGGATGGCATACAAGCAGGCTGTCACACCTGCATGTGTGCAAACAGATTGAAGACGACCAAGAAGAAGAATTCCAAACAAAACCTTTTAATGGTAGCTCACAAAAACAAGACACAGGCAGGGAAACACACAGTAAATCAGATAGTGATCTGACAAACTGAAACTGAGAGGGTGCACCTTAAATAAGAATGCAATTGTGAATAATAAACACTAATTACAGAGATGCTTACTCAAAGTACAGCTGTGTTTTTGTTGACTCTGGGTTGGATTTTGAGTTGCCATTTCAGTGGATGCTCATTTGTTTCTTTTTATATGTTGTATGAATGTGTTTATTCTGAAAGTGCATAGTTTACAGTGTGTTGTGCTAAAAACAGCAATTTATTTTCTTCAATCTTTTACATAAATATAACATTTAATTATGCATGCTGTTTTTGGTACATAATTGTGCATGTCTCCATACTTCTGTCAAGACACATTTCACTAGCAGATATTTAAGTCTTACTGAGTGTGATGCAGATGAAGTGGCCCAATATAGTTATTTCTAGATCAATAGGTTTTGGAACTATGAAACTATTCAGTTCACTTGTGTCACCAGACAGATCAGGCTGGTCAAGTCAAGTGACGTCACCTTTATTTTAATACACTTTATACAATACAGATTGCGTCAAAGCAGCTTTACAGTATTAAACAAGAAAAAAGTGTCGATAATGCAAGAGGACAATAGCAAACACTAAATTTTTCAGTTAAAGTCAGTTCATCATTGATTCAGTGGTGTCATTGTCCAGCTTAGTTTAGCTCAAATAGTATAGGTGCAATCAAGTCGACAATATTGGTTTGCGCGGTCTTGTGTCAATGGCCATGGAGGTCATGAGGTCTTCACAGGGGATCTGTCTCTGGGGCTCATCAAGTTGACATGGCCTCCGCTGGCATACAGGGCTGTAGTGGTCATCTCTAGGTGCCCATCCACCTTCTGGACTGGATACGGACTGGATCCAGGTGACTGCAGTGACCATCTGATCTGGATACAGACTGGATCTGGGTGGTTACAGTGACCTTGGAATAAGAATGTAACAGGCTCATATTAGTGGAGATGTCATTCTTCTTACGATATAGCAAGTACATTGAGTGTTATGGGAAGTGTTCCCAGTTCCGGTTTACCTATTTAATGCAGTCCTTTAAAGAATTTGAATTATAGAAATGTGATAGTGTGTTATGTGTAAGTTACTGTAGGTTAAAGAGATGGGTCTTTAAACTAGATTTAGATTAGATTAGATTAGATTCAACTTTATTGTCACTGCACATGTAAGGTACAAGGCAACGAAATGCAGTTAGCATCTAACCAGAAGTGCAATAAGCAGTAAGTACAGAATATACAAGGTCTACAATATGTACAATAACTATACAGATAAGTATTATGGACAAAATTTACAGATTTTAAATACTATCAGCATGATATACAGATAGGTGTACTATGAACATACTATACAGATGAAATATGTGAAGTGTATGTACACTATAGGCAGAACTATGAACATATGAACAATTTACACTATTGCAATGGAAGTAAAGTGCATAGAAAATATTTCAGTGTGCAAAGTGGGTTATTCAGTGTTCCTGGATGAACAGACAGTAGTGCAAGTAATAGCCAGTTTGCTGTTTTTGCTTGTTGTAAATAAATAAATAATAAATAAATCAGTCAGATGTAGTGATTAAGTGGGGGAGGAGTCTGTGTGTATGGTGTGGGGGGTGTCAGAGGGCAGAGTGTCAGCAAGGAGACAGCTGTAGGGAAAAAGCTGTTCCTGGATCTGCTGGTCCTTGTCCAGAGGCTCCTGAAGCGCCTCCCGGAGGGCAGGAGGTTAAACAGTCCATGGTCAGTCTGAAAGTACTCATTAAGAATGCTGCGAGCTAGAAGTAGACAGCGTTTCCTCTGGATGTCCTCAATAGCAGGAAGTGGTGTCCCTGTGATGCGTTGGGCAGTTTTCACCACCCTCTGCAGTGCTTTGCGGTCAGCCACCGAGCAGTTTCCCATCCCAGACTGTGATGCAGCTGGTCAGGATGCTCTCGATCGCACACCGGTAAAAGTTCACCACTATGGCTGAAGACAGCTGGTTCTTCTTCAGTGTTCTGAGGAAGAAGAGGCGTTGGTGAGCACATGCTCTAAGCACACGTCCAGGAATGCCGTCCGGGCCGGCAGCCTTGTGTGCGTTGATCCGGCTCAATGCAGTGTGGACATCTGTGGAGGTGAGTTTGAGAGGTTGGTGGTCTGCTGAGTGTGTGATTTTGGTGGCCGTCTCCTTGCTGTCGCTGTTGAAGCGAGCATAAAAGTCATTTAGCTTGTTAAGTAAGGAGACGTCCATGACCGCTGGAGTGGAGTTGCTTGGCTTGTAGTCACTGATGACCTGGATGCCCTGCCACATGCGTCGGGGGTCAGAGTTGTAAAAGTGTTCCTCTACCTTCAGCTTGTAGCAGTACTTGGCCTTTTTGATGCCCCTTTTCAGGTTAGCCCTGGATTTACTGTAGGCCTGCGCGTCTTCTGTCCTGAAGGCAGTGTTGCGAGCTTTCAGCAGAATTCGCACCTCCTTGTTCATCCATGGCTTCTGATTAGGGTATGTTGTTATCTGTTTTTCTGATGTAACACTGTCAATGGTGGTGTTGATGTAAGTCAGTACAGAGGAGGTATAGATATCAATGTCCGTGTGAGAGCCACAGGCAGCCTGAGAAGCAAACATACTCCAGTCAGTGTGTTGAAACCTGTCCTGAAGTAAAGTTTAAACTGATAGAGTGTGTCTGTATCCCAAATAACATTAGGAAACCTGTTCCAGAGCTAAATAGGAAAATGATCTGCTGCCCTCAGTTTATTTTGATATTGTATTGTCAAATGGCCATAGTTTTGAGATCGCAGCGGACGTGAAGGACTATAAGAGCTCTCTCAAGTAGTAAGGAGCTAAACCATTCAGGGCTATATAAGTAATTAATAAGATTTTAAAAAGTATATAATGTGTATGTATACAAAATGCTTACGGCTGGTTACCTATTTTCACCAGTTAAGACTTGCTTGAGACCAGGCCATAGTGGTACACTAGCTGGATCATGCTAATGTAAACTGGCCTTTTTTGCAGGGAATGCAGCTTCTAATGTGGGGAAATTATTTAAATTATTTAAAATTAATTATTCTTCTTGACAGACAACAGCATTTGTTGTTTGGTTTCAGAGAAGGGCAGAACTGCCAGTCTCCTTGGTTACTGGGATGGGATGAGAATGTTTCCAGCTTTACTTGTCATGGGATACTGAATTATTCATAAATCCATCACACAGTATATGGATTAAAGCAGAGAAGCACTTTCTGAATGAATGTTTTATGCTTAACTAGCCAACTAGTGATCTGGTGTCTTATATTTGTTGACTTATATGATGGTTAGGCTGGCAAATTTTAGTTGTATTTTGACAGGTATTTAACATTTTATTGTTTATAATTTATAAAATGATTCAAAACATACAAACCTTGATTTTCAAATGATAGGCATTCGTTTATGAAATGTCTAATTGTAATTTACATTGTACCATGAGGAGTCTGCACATTATATGACTTGTCCCAAATGACTTATACCTAGTTGAGTGCACCCTCCTGAAAAAGAGGGGTGGCTTCAGCCCCTGTCTATCAACACAGCCTTTGTTTGCATTTGTTTGAGGGTGTATGCAGAGTGCAGAGTGTTCCCTTAGTCAGAGATTAGAACAGCTGGCAGTGAGAGGTTTCTGGAGAGGCAAACAGGTCTACCTGAGCGACTTCGAAACGTCTCCAAATCAGCTAGACCGTCTGAGAATGGAGTCTCCATTCTCCAGGGAGCACAGCTCATGACAGCTATTCAGTCGGACGGTTGAGCAGACCCAGAATGAAAATGGCAGGAAGCGACCTCAGATGACGGACGAGTTGCAACATATGACGGGAGCACAGACCACCTTGTCAGTTGATGCATACAACGGTCTCAGTGTTGTCCGTACAGACCAGCACGTGCCTGCCTTGTAAGCATCCTTTGAGACTGCTTTTCCATTGTATGCAGCATCCCAGCCGATGGTGGAGGCATCTGTGTATACCACAGCATGCCTCAATACCTGTCCTTGGGGCACTCCTGCTCGAAGAAACGTGAGGTCTGACCACAGGGTAAAGGTTTGGCGGCAGGCCGGTGTGACCTTGTACTGATATGCTCGTCCTTCGAACGTGAACCGCAGAAAGGGTCTGTGGTGTGGAAGGATTGAGACATGAAAGTACTTGTCCTTTAGGTTGATTCCTGCAAACCAATCTCAGGGACAGATGCACTCAAAGATGCGTTTCTGCATTAACATCTTGAATGGTAGCCTGTGAAGGGCCCGGTTCAAAACACGCAGGTCCAAGATCGGTCATAACGATCGCCTTTCTTGGGTACAATGAAGTAGGGGCTGTAAAACCCTGTCTTTATATCAGCTGGAGAGACCGGCACTAGCAGGACTGCGATCTCCGCACGCAAGACGGGGCATCGGCTCACTTTACTGATGTGAAGTGGATGCCCCTGAACTTGGAGGGACGCCAGGTGAACTGAATCGTACAACCGAGTCTGATGGTCCGAAGGAGCCAGCAAGACAGGCTGGGCAATGCTAGCCAGGCTTCCAGATACCATACAAGTGAGACCAGCAGAACCACCGACATATCCACAGTGGGGCAGCGAGGTAGAATGCAGGGACCCGGCTTGGGCAGCTTGTGGGCTGACTGAAGCGGGGTCTGAGTGTGCAACACTTACCTGGTTCCATGGTTGGGTAAAGGGTCTGTGAGTAGGGCCTTTGATATGGCTCTTGAAACACCCACTGCTGCCCACTGGCAACAGAAGATGATGTGTGAAAAACGGGACTGGACCATCCACAACTCTCCATGCCCTCTTGAGACCCAGAGATAGAGGAAACCGCTCTTTTGTTGAAATTCAGGCCACCAATGACTGTGAGGTCAGTGGTGGGATAAAACAAAACAAAAGATTCTCCGCCTGGCCCTCCTCCAGCCCTCTTCCAAAGAGCGGCTCCCTCCATCTCTTTGTTGCCTGTCACAGGTCTAGCTCTCGCGTTTACCACCAGCTGCCCTGCGACTGGCTCCACTGTGCTGCTTAGCTGGAGGCTGCTGCGGCATGGGAGTGGGGGAGGATGCAGGGGGACGCCCTCGACAACAAGCAGGCTGAGTTGCTGCGGCCCAGAGAACTCGCTGTGACCTTCGTCACTCAGAGCGTGAGATCAGTTGCAGTTTGGAGTTCCATTAGAACTTCTGGATCATGAACACCCTCATGTAGGTCCTTCAGTGCCTGAGCCTGGTGGATCTGCAGTAATGCCATGGCGTGTAAGGCAGAGGCAGCCTCTCCACAGGCCACATAAGCACTGCCAGTCAGACCAGACGAGTATTTACAGGCCCAGGAAGGAAGGAATGGTTTGCCCAACCAGGTGGAGGCGGTATTAGGACACAACTGCCAAGAAGAGAACTAGATTGAGACAGAGGCACTGGAACTCCACCCCTTTTGAGATAATGGAGCCTGGCCCGCAACTATGAGATGGTCATCTTCCCCAATGAGAACATGATTCATCCACAATCACAACCTCAGTGTGCTTAACGCCCAGGCACATGAGGCAGCGATCATGACCATCACCCACTGCCAGGTAATGACCGCATCCAGAAATGCATGGGTGAAGCGGCATCTATACCAAAACGCAACGTCATCTTTACAAAGATGCAGCGTTGAGTAGGCACAGATGCAACATTGTCTTTAAAAAGACGTGCCCACCCGTGAATGCTCATTTAGGGAAAAAGACTCTTTTAGCATGCTGAAGTGCACAGGGGAAATAGCCGCATGCAAACACATACTGGGGGTAGTCACTCGACACGGGAAAAACAACCACCACTGTAGCGCTGTTCTGCCAACACAAGAAACTCCCAGAGAGTGCGCTGAACTCGTCCGTCCGCTCAAAGCTTGGCAGGAGCAGAACGATGATAACGCTCGGCTCCGAAGTAAAAAAGTTAATATGCAGTACATCAGCTGACTATTTATACTCATGTTTCGATTAGCTGTAGATGGATGCAATCATCACATGCCAATGTGCATTGGCTTGTTTAGTTTACACTCAAAGTAGATTGGTCTCTCTGGCAAGATTCCCAATTTGTCGTTCGCCAACGTGACGTTGAAAGTGATCGACTGAAAGGGAACTGTATCCTGCTGAATTAAAAAAAAAATAAATAAAATGCTTTCACTATTTCTTATATCTTTCCTTGTTCTGGCTTGTACCATCCTGTAAGATATTTAAAACTTCTAAGCACGTATTGCTAAGCACTTGTGTTTTTGTCTCCTTAAGATGAATCACTTGTATTTCCAAATTTGTAAGTTGTTTTGAATAAAAGCATCTGCTAAATTAATAAATGTAAACAAAAAGTTTAACATGTGCTAATTATGTAATTTTCCTATTTTTTCTAGTCGGACAGCAACACCAGTTTCCTTCGAGCAGCAAGAGCAGGAAATATGGACAAGGTTCTGGAGTATTTGAAGGGCGGAGTAGACATCAGCACTTGTAATCAGGTCGGTGTCTCTTTCTTATATGGCACTTTTCCACTGCATGGTACGGCACCGCACATCTCACTTTGGGGGTTATTCCACTGTGTACAGTACCTGGTATGTGTTACTTTTTTCAGTACCACCTCGGCTGAGGTTCCAAGCGAGCCCTACTGTTACCAAAATGTGATGTGTAAATCCTGCTGATCACTGATTTGCCAGAGAGAATTGTCACTACCTGTGTCATTGAACGTGCGACACGTGACACCAGACCCGCTAGATTAAATCATCACAGCCAAGTTCGAAGTCAAAAATTTTTGAACGAATGCAACAGTTTCAAACGAGTGCACCTTTTTTTAAACAACAAAATAATGGCTGTTTTGTGATCTGTTGAGGAAGTGCAGACATTCTTCTCATTGATAGCCGAGGTGCAGATACAGCGAGAGCTTGATGGGATGATGTGGAATGAAAAAAATTTGTCAAGAGGTTGAGGCAGTAGAGGTAGCGCAACTATAACGACATGTCTATAATCCCGCCCACTGTGAAGCAGTACTAAACTGCAGTGGAAATGCAAACTGAGCTGAGCTGCACCGTACCATGCTGAGCCAAGCAGAGCCATACCATGCAGTGGAAAAGTGCCAGTAGATACTCAATAAGATCTTTGTATCCAGAAATGCATGGGTGAAGCGGCATCTATACCAAAACGCAACGTCATCTTTACAAAGATGCAGCGTTGAGTATGCACAGATGCAACATTGTCTTTAAAAAGACGTGCCCACCCGTGAATGCTCATTTAGGGAAAAAGACTCTTTTAGCATGCTGAAGTGCACAGGGGAAATAGCCACCTGCAAACACATACCGTACAGGGGGTAGTCACTCGACACGGGAGAAACAACCACCACTGTAGCGCTGTTCCGCCAACACAAGAAACTCCCAGAGAGTGCACTGAACTCGTCTGTTCACTCAAAGCTTGGCAGGAGCAGAACGATGATAACGCTCGGCTCCGAAGTAAAAAAGCTTATATGCAGTGCATCAGCTGACTATTTATACTCATGTTTCGATCAGCTGTAGATGGATGCAATCATCACATGCCAATGTGCATTGGCTCGTTTAGTTTACACTCAAAGTAAATTGGTCTCTCTGGCAAGATTCCCAATTTGTCATTCGCCAACGTGACATTGAAAGTGATCGACTGAAAGGGAACTGTATCCTGCTGAATTAAAAAAAATAAAAATAAAATGCTTTCACTATTTCTTATATCTTTCCTTGTTCTGGCTTGTACCATCCTGTAAGATATTTAAAACTTCTAAGCACGTATTGCTAAGCACTTGTGTTTTTGTCTCCTTAAGATGAATCACTTGTTGTATTCCGAATTTGTAAGTTGTTTTGAATAGATAGGAGATACTCAATAAGATCTTTGTATATTATGTCAAATATATATATAGCTTTCCTACTGGTATTTCTAACAAAATGTGGAGCAGGGTCAGCTCCTGAATGGTTTTGTTGGGGGTTCTAAAGGGGTGCTTTAGAATTCTGGTAAAACTGACAACTTCAAAGGGAACTTTGTTATAGTCGTTATAGTTGCGCTAACACCATTTGAATGGATGAGCCCTTCAGAATGGAATGCAGCATCAGTCATTTATTTAACCAATTAGTTCAACAGCTGATTCATTCAAGAGCAAAGCAATTGACTGTCATAATGAATGGGTCACTGAATCATTAGCTCACTCGATTTGTTCAAAAATGGGGATTAATTCAGTAACAAAACAGCTGTGTGTTGGTTGGAAAGGAGCAAAAACATAATGCTGACAAGACTGTGTCTAAAACACAATATAAATTTGTTCAGTGAACTGTTTTATATAATATTACATTTGCAGTCGTGCAGATATTCGGGTAAAAACAGTATTCTTATTTGTGTGATATTTCTAAACTTTATGCTATGATATGAAATACAAGACAGAAAAATCACAAGGGGCATTTTTTTGCATTCTAATAGGCTACATCGTGGAGTTAGTCATCATCATGTTTGTTTGTCAGCAACTGCATGCAATGTAAGAGGATGTACAGGCCTGGGCCAAGGCAGGCTCTATTAAATGAATTCCCTATCTGTTGGTCACTATGAGTTATGTCGTGATGACATTAGGGGTCTAACTTGGGAGCCCAATCAACTCTGAGTTTAAGAGAAAACGCCAATGGAAATTGGCTATTGGATTTTTCACGCTGAGCCACTCCCCGTGCACACGGGTATATAAGGCAACTGTGCACATCCGCTTATTAGATTTTTGCTTTGGAGCCGAGTGGTTGTATGTAAAGCTGTTATACTCCACAAACCCATTAATCTACTCTGTGTTGGGAAGCTGTTCTGGTTGGTGGTACCGCACAAACAGCGATGTCCCTTTCAGCAATTCCCCCGGGCGCTTCAACTAAAATAGCAGATTTCCTAAAAAAGCAAATCACGGACGATTCTTGTCTTTTTAAAAATGCTATTTTCGTCTGTATCCTCTTCGTTGCAGTCGTTTCCTGTCCTCTGACAAGGGCCACAAGCGTTGTCTTCCGTGTTTGGGCATTCAGCATGCTGAAGATGCGTTCGTGGATGGTTCATTCCTGCACTGCGAGTGCATAACCATGGCAACGCTGCAATCGCGTCTCTACATTCTTACAGGGAAAAAAGCAGACCCCTCTGTCACTACCCGTCATGGTTTCTCTGCCACGAGCAGAAGACCACTGGTTAGTGCTCTGAGAGATTTGAGGCTGAAAGTGAGAGCTTCTCTGCCGGGCCACGCCCCAAAGACGCTTGTCCTGTTCGGTTGCTGAGTGATTCTGCTGGGCTGTCTTATGGCGGTCCCAGCATTTCATTCGGTGTGATGGCCAGCGGTAACCACATTGTCAAAGAAAGAGCAGTTTCCTTTTCCTCCGGGTTGCAAGGCTCATTGGTTGACAGTGAGCAACACACAGCTTCCTCAGCTTCACCCACTATGCCCTCTATTGCCAGTGGCCAAGAGATCGTGGTTCAGAGACGAAACGCCTCTCCACACTTCTCTGGCCAGTCCCTCTGGGGACACGGGGAGTTTTTCTGTGATGACTCAAAACGCGATGCCTTCTTGGCCACCCAGCACAACTCCTCATCGATGTACCACCACGGGTACGTTCACTGTCCCTTTGGTGCCACTCGTACAAAGTTCGAGAGTGTGGCTTGTGCTATCCAACCCGTCCCGCTGGCTCATTCAGATGGTTCGACTCGGCTACGTGATTCAATTCGCCAGGTGACACCCCCCCCCCCAAATTTAGCATCATTCTTGAGACTTTGGTGGCAGTCCGAGACACTACTGCCATGCATGATGAAGTTTTGGTGAAGGATGCAATCGAGCCTGTCCTTCCAGCCGAAATGAGGAAGGGGTTTTACAGACCTTACTTCATCGTACCCAAGAAAAGCGGTGGCCTTCGACCAATCTTGGATCTGCGAGTCTTGAATCAGGCACTTTACAAGCTCACATTCAGGATGTTGATGCAGAAACGTATTATCAAATGCATTCAAGCCCAAGACTGGTTTGCAGCAATTGACCTGAAGGACATGTACTTTCGTGCCTTGATCCATCTTTGACACAGACAGTGCGTTTGAGGGTCAGGCATGGTAATACAAGGTCCTCCCCTTCGTGCTCTCCCTGTCCCCCCATGTCCTTACGAAAGCCATGGAGGGCGCCCTTGCCCCACTATGGGAAGTGGGCATAAGGATCCTTAACTATCTTGATGACTGGCTCATCATGCCCCAGTCACGAGAAGAGATGTGCAGTCACAGGGACCTGGTGCTCCGGCTTCAGGTCAAATGAGAGAAGAGCAAGCTCTCCCCCATGCAGATAATCTCTTTTCTCAGTATGGAGTTATTCTCAGTGAGAATGACGGCACGTCTCACTAACGAGCGAACCCAGTCAATGCTGAACTGCCTGAGTTCCTTTAGAGGCTGGACAGTGGTACCACTGAAACACTTTCAGAGGCTCCTGGGGCATATGGCATCCGCAGCCACAGTCACGCCGCTTGGATTGCTTCATATGAGACCAATTCAGCACTGGTTACACTCCCAAGTCCTGAGATGGGCATGGCGCCACGGTACACATCGTGTCAACATCACACTGATGTCTGGCCTCTTATTCAGCCCCTGGACAGACCTTGCTTTTCTAAAGGCCAGGCTGCCCTTAGAACAAGTGTCTCGGCATGTCGCTGTCACAACAGGTGCCCCCAATATGGGCGGGGGCGCTATGTGCAACAGGCAGGCAACTCAACTGCTTTGGCACATCAACTCTCTGGAGTTGCTGGCAGTGCATCTAGACTTGCGGCAGTTCCGGCCGCTGCTGCTGGACAAGCACATGTTGGTCCGCACGGACAACACTGTGCAAGGTCAGGGAGGATGAGGAACAGGTCCTGTTGGTTGATCCTTACTGTTAATTGTCTGTTAGCGGCTAATGAATTGTTAGTCTCGCACATTTTAATAAAAAAGCTTACTCATGCACTGCAAAATAATGTGGATATCTTACAATATTAACTGGACCTTGAGAGTAAAAAACTAACATGTTCAGGTCTGGATTAAGGACACATAGGGCCCTGGGGCTTCAGCAAACCCAAGGGCCCGCCTTCATTGTAGTTGGTAACACAACATTTTCTACCATAGGAATTATTAGTGTTTTTAAAAAAAATAAAATAAATAAAATACAATCTCCTACACAGAGAGATACAATGAGTATGCACACTAAATATTCCAGGCTAAAACATATTAAAATAATAAATACATTAACACCAGATGTTTGAAATCAAAGCAAACAGGTTTCCAGAAACAGCAACAAATTTTGAGCATATATGGCTCCCTTTAGGAATTTACTTTTATTATTATTTATTTATTATTTATTATTAAAATAATCAAAAAGAAAATAAAACTGTACAAAATATGCACTATTTACAAAGTATTTATAAGCTACTTCAGCTAAATCAATTGATCTGAACCCCCATAAGCAAGAAAACAGCTATGTACTCCGTATACCAACTACAAACACAAATTCCTACAACAACCCACACTGACTGACTGTGTGGGAGCCATTTTATACTCTTAGCCCCACTCCAGGATGAAACCATTCTAAATTGGTAGGGGGTTTTCTCCTGTAAGCATTAAAGAACCTGAGATACTTTGATCTCCTGAGAAACAGACAATACAAACATACACGGGCATCTTCAAGACACCCCACAGAGTGGAGGTGCAGGAGACCTCCTTCCCTTCTGGCCATTTGTTTCATTTTAAATCCCTTCACCCATGCTTCCTTCTACTCAATCTGCTCAAAATGATTACATGAAAATGTCAATGCAAGTGAACTAACAGTCATGTCTGGTATCATTTTAAATGTCTCAGTGCAACTGGTACAATGGTCTCAATCTTACAAAAGTAGATTAAAAGATAATACAGATCCTAAGAGTCAAGAGATATTTTGCCTACTGTAATGGGAGTGCCCCTTCACAGGGTCCTCCATGTAAATTACCTTCTGTTCCCTTTGAGTTGTAAAACCACCCAGGCTTGGGACCTGACTTAATGCAAATTCCAATTGTTAGTTCCTGTCTCCATCTCGGGGGGATGTTTGTCTTGGTCTGAGGTATTTAAACGATTGCAGCAAAAGGATCAGGGCCTTCTGTAGCCAGAATGAGCCCTTAGCATGAAGTGTGTCCACACACTTCATACTTATGTATTTTTCTAAAAGTCAGGTATGCATCTTTTACTCTTAGATTCACCTTTGAGAATTTGATGTCTTGTATTGATTTGATATCTCTGAATTGGCTATGTAATTGGCATAATACTTACCTGACTGATAATAAATTGTTACATTTGATTTACTCTGAGTTACTCTGAAATTGTTTCCTCAAGTAGATTAAGTGAAGGCTATGTTTCCGCAAATCTGCGTCCAGGGTTAAGTGCATACTAAAACTCAGGTTAGATGGAGCATGGGGCACATCAGGTGAGGTTTTAGATTTCTGACTAACCGCTTGACTTTAGTTAAGTTGTACTCAGTTGCAGTAACTATGGGGGGCTAGTCAGAGTACTGGTCATAACCGCTGGTTATTGTCTCAGCTTTAATTAAGTTGTACGCAGTTATATAACTGTCGGGGGCTAGACAGGTAGTGCTAGCATAACCGCTGATTATTGTTTGAGCTTTATTTAAGTTGTACGTAGTTAATCTTAACTATCGGGGCTAGACAAAGAGTACTAGCATAACCTCTGATTATTGTCTCAGCTTTAATTAAGTTGTACGTAGTTATATGACTGTCGGGGGGGCTAGACAGATAGTGCTAGCATAACCGCTGATTATTGTGGTGAGCTTTAACTAAGTTGTACATGGGTAACTGAGAGGGGACTAAACGAAAATACTATTTCAAATATGGTAAGTATGAGTAACCTATTAAATAGTATTAGTCATAACCTCTGACTACTGTTTAGACTGGCGAGTTTGTGATCGTGGGGCACACGTAGAAGAACGCCGGCCGTCGTGGGGCACCCTGAGCGACATAGATTCCTAATGAACCAGTAAATATAAAGTAAAGAGTTAACTAGAATAATCCAATGTCAGAATAATAATAATAATAATTAGAGATAGACAATCAACCAATTTGCCTTTCAACCTAAATTCAAGGTCATACTAAAATGGAGTCAGATGAAATATTAAAATGGAGTCAGATTAGAATTGGATTTAAATTGAATAACTCTACGCGCTGAAAAGACTGAACGCGCAAGAAACCTTCAGCCAGCACCGGGTACCTTCCTTGGGCCGAGTGCCTGGACCTTACACTCCTCTGGTTATAGAAATATTCATACAATCACTTGGCAACAAAAGATACATTATTGAAAATAAATAAGTACAAACCCACAATTCAACACACATATCAAACAACCATTAAGACTTTAAACACCAGAAACAATACATTTTTATACAGGCATGAACTGGTGACCCATATGACGTCACAGCAAAATGGCTGCTCAGCATGGTAAGTGTATGAAAGCCCCAGGTTGTATATTGCACAGGTTTGGTTCTGGAAAATGGAAACTGGTGAGTGTTTGCAATCTCTCTGTGTTTATAGCCCAATAAATAATAATAGATAAAGAACTTGTGTCTGTGGTTATTTCAATGTTTTATGGTAGATGATATGAAATGGTGCTTGGATCAGTTTGGTTGAAAAGTAACAACAGTGATCACAATAGATTAAACAACATAAAACATACTCATTAAACACAGATGCACAATACACTACAACATCACACAGATCCGTGTATACATTTATATGCTGGCATTCGAATCATGCTTGATGTTAAAATGATTGCCATGTATTAATGCTTAACTGTGTATGAGGCTAGTCACAGTGCCTTAACCTAATCTTACACTGTGACATTCACATATAATGTTATAAGTGTCAAAAGTTTGCATTTGGAGCACTCAACAACACTATTAAATCAATGGGTTCTGTCAGTGCTTTGCCAAGGTAACGTTCAAATGCCAATTTAAAATATTGATACAAGTAAAAAGTGCAAAAAAAAAAAAAAAAAAAAAGTATTTTGTTAGGGCAGTATTTGTGACAGTCCAGAAATAATGCTGCAAAATTGGTCTCAAATGTGTGTCTTTTTATGCCAATGCATTGTTTAAGGATCAGTGTGTTGTGTAATATTCACATAAAACTTTATAGGCCAATTAAAAAATATTGGTATACTAAAATTCACTGATTCACAAGATTAATACATCCTTTATTAAACCACTTTGTTGAATTCAATCCTTAAACCGGGCTCAGACTACAGGAGTTTTAAAATCCTAACCGATTATGAAAACAGGCTGCAGCACACATAAGGAGAATCTTAGACCCTGTCCCAAATGGCTAACTTCATGTGCACTTGTGGTCTTGCGGACTTACAGTCAGTGGCGGACTGGGACAGTAAATCAGGCCGGGAATTCGACTCCACCCCAGGCCACCTCTGTTGCTGCAGTCACCACCACCCAATTCATGTGTCCACCAGACTGCTAAACTTGTAGGCTAACCCTGTTAGTTGATGTAACAGGTAGATAACATAATATGAATGGATAAATAAATAAACCCTCAAAAACTCACTAGGAATACACCATCTATATCATCTTTCCCTGAATCTCTCTCTCTCACTCTGCACCTCTCACTCTGACTCAAAAGCTGAACTGTCCTCTTGTTCAACAGCAGGAGCACTGTTGCTTCCTTCGACACCTTCAAAATAAATAAACATTGTAGACTAGGCAACATATTGTAGGCTATATGGAAAATCAAAATTTCTGGTCAAATCTGGCACTAAAAAAAATACTGTATCCCCATATGTAAAATAGTCTGCTAGTTTGTCATTAAGATGCTCTTTTAAAACTTCTATCATTATATATATTTGTAATATTTTTTTTAGAATAGTTTTTATCTATTGTAAGTCACTTTGGATGAAAGCGTCCATCTGCCAAATGATTACGTAAATATAAGGGGTGGAACAGCTCAACTTTTTCACGGTTCAGTTTGTTTTATGGTTTTAGAATCACTGTTTCGGTACCGTTGTATGTTCTATGTTTATGGAAAAACTATACTTTTATTAAGTATTATTAATAAATATTATTAAGAATATTATAGCTACAAGCAACAGCACAAATAAATACAATAGAGTAAAGATACAAACAAAATAAGCTGACTTTCAGGTAGGTATAGCATTAGTTTTTATACAGAAATTTAATAAAGTAATCAAATGTAAAACAGCATTGCATTTTGGACTGTATAAATTAAAGATTATTCTTTATTAAAGTTACAAAAGCTTTTCAATCAAAAGCAGTGACTGATTTCTTTGTTGTTTTTATTCGATTAATATAAAGACTGTCACTTTAAAAGAATGCACTGATCCAGTGTTCGTATTCGTTTTGAACAAGAGTGAATGGTTTGTCCACGTTTTTTTTTATTTATTTTTTTTATGTTGTTGTAATGTTTGGGAAGCCAGAATGTTCATCCATCAACAAAACATATATTAGCTGAACCCTGTTTGTTTTACGTGTTATTTATAGTAAACCATATTACAGATGCTTTCTCAGATTTAAGTATATATAATGTAAATGTAATTCTGACCGACCTGCTCCCTTACTGGCGAACATGGCTGGGATTTTGCATCAACTTGCTGCGTCTGTGGCCAGGGCTTTTCTCCTTTTTATACGTTCCCTCTCTGCTGCTCCTTTGCTTTTACGCTCCATTTTTTGCACGGTTTTCTAAGATGAAGCCTGCCTCTGGATATAGCCAATTAGGCAGTGCTTCGCTGATGTTGGGTCATGTGGTGGTGTCATTTTCACTCCACGATCGCCTGATTCGTAGATTCATAAGTCCATCAATTAATTCACAGTTGCATACCGTAACCAGCCTATTGCACGTCAGCCTGATCGACTGCACAGCGTCAGCTGGCAGGCCAGAATGACCATCAGGCCACAGGGAAATGTCCCGGTGCTCCCGATTGCCAGTCCGCCCCTGCTTACAGTGGCTTCGGCATGCTCGTGTCCGTTGTGAAAAGTTGTAAAAAAAAAAAAAAATTGTGTTTGTAGTGCTATTGGGAGATGAGAGGGTCTGTATTACATACTATTGGAGAAAGTGTAACGGTTAACTTGGTGAATTTTAGTCATTTGTGTGATACTCAATCGCCGTTTACAGATACCATAGGAATTAATGAGAAGTGCTGTAAACTGAATCCCACCTGTCGCAAAAAGTCTGTGACTTCTCTTATAAAACATCATATTATTAAGATTATCATGCCAGAGGGAGTGCCTCATGTGATCTCACACAGCAGATCGTCAATTGACATTTCAGAAACTAATAGCTGAAACCCGAAACTGCTCCCTATCTCCTATATAGTGCACTATATCGGGTGTCGGTCATTTTGTAGTGCTGTCCGAATTCTGAGGCTGCGTTCCAGTTCACTTTTAGACCATAGACTGTAAAAAAACATGGACGTAGTGTCCATGATGTCACCCGTAGGTTTCTGAAGAGCATTTCTGAAGCCTAAAATCTGCGGAGCAGGCCGTCGCCATCTTGGCAGCACGTCACCGTGCGCCACTCCTGGATAATTGAAAATGGGCAAAGAGGCAGGATGTGGGTGGAGTTGGTCGCTGAAACCACTCCCACCTAGCTCGACGGTGGTGACAGCAGCGGCAATCCACCTGTCACTCAAGTGGCAACCCCATTAATTATGCAGAACTTTAAGGGTTAATATAATTCCATGGATGGGTTGTAAAAAAAATTCACCCCCTCACAGTTGTCATGAAGGGCAAAATCAGCTATATAGACCAAAACCACTTTTTGTACCAGGCTGTAAAAAAAAAAATTTCTGCTTGAAGTTGGGCATTTTAACATGAGGGGTCTATGAGATTGACTCCCTTCTGGAGCCAGTCTCTAGCGCCCAGTTGATGAATTGCAGTTTAAGTCACTTCCATGTTGGTTTCAAGAGAGAGACCGGAAGGTTGCCGCTTGTTTTAGACATGCACTCGCAAAGTTCCCTGAGCACTTACCCTCGAGGGATCCCTGCTGCCATTTTGAATTGCATTCCACTTTGTCAAATGGATGAGGTAAGTTTATATGGACATACCCTCGACCCCTCGATTTTGACCGAGGGAGCAAGTCTGCTTCATATGCACACTTCAGGCCGCTGTATAGACCATAATGCAACATGACTATGACGTCATCGCAGATAGCGTTTAATTTATTCCCACCCCAAACAACTTTTTAATATATAAATTATATATATGGCATGGAATGTTGCACCAAACAAATTTGTAAGGGGAAAAATGTAAACAATAAACCAACTCCATAGCGGATTCGAAATAATCAAGGGAGGAATTCAGCCCATTGAAATCAGCCCATTGCAAGGGTTCCAACAGTAGTGGGCACTCATGCAATGTAATCAATGACGTACATCCGAGTTAACGAGATGAAGGGAAGTTAGCGAGTGAAGGGCATAAAAAAAGTGAACTGGAACGCAGCTACATTTGTTCACTACTTTTTCAATCATCTCTGATTTCGATTGTACAACCAATGTACACTCGCTGAAGCACTATTTCCCATAATCCAATGTGGAGAGGACAGATGAGCTGGAAGAGATAGTGGGAGTGAGTTTGAATGAGAGATGCAGTTTACATATTTCTTATTTCTGCTTTAACGGTTATTTCATTATTAAAATAGTAAAAAATATATATTATTTAGGCATTAACTCAGATTAATGTTTTACTAATTTACTGAGGTGGCATAACTTACAAGAGATGATAGAGATGTGATGATAATTTGGTGGATGATTATATAATATCTAATATCTGGTAAAGCAGTGGCAAATATTGTACAAAATAAATATACTCAGTTGTTTTACTATCAAATTATATGTAATATCTAATTATTATTATTATTATTTAACATATTTAACTGAATGCTGAATGCACAGGCAGTGTTGTCGAGGTAATATTGAGCATTAGCAAATAATTTGCTGGCTGCAACTCACTCAACGGCCACCAGTGTCGTTAATAATGTACTCGGTTACTAACGTTACCTTGGTTCCCTGAGATATGGAACGAGTACTGCGTCGTGTTAAAGACACTTATAGGAAACTCCTTTTTCTCCAATGACTGAAGCCTTTTTTAGTAACGCAGTGTAACTGCATGGCCATTGGTTCGTGCAGTGAATATAAAATGAACCAATGGCTTGGAAGCGGAGCTGCACGAGCCTATGGCGGTAAAGCCCACCAAAGCCCACCAGAATAGGCGGGGGCATCTGGCTATATAAGCGGCACATCGCCATAGGATCCTCAGTTTACTTCGACTGAAGCAACGACTGAGTTGTGCAGCTACATAGTATGGCAAAGTACGCAGTACTCGTTCCGTATCTCAGCGAACCGAGTACGTTCCCTGTCGATACTTCACTCATACTGCGTTTTGTTAAAGATGCTTATGGGGAACCAGTTCAATCCCGCCACGCTATGCTAGAGGAACTACTAATACTTGAACTTGCCTTAAGCACCCAATGGGGCCCAGAGAGACCAAGTTTTCTGCAGGGAAACCCCACAAGAGGCAATAGGGCCAAACTCAGAGAGGTCGGCCCGGCCTTGTATAATCATTCCAGAATAATCAGTACAACCTCACTGAGGACCAGGAGCGTACTTGAAGGAGTCAAACTTCAAACTGGTAGTCATATGACAAAGTGCATTGCTATGCAGAAAGGACCCACGCCTGTAAGGTCATGACTTCTAGACTCTAAAATCTGGTGAATGTGGACACCGTGTCAATTGATGATAGCCCCTGCAAATCTCCCATATGCTTTACTGATGCTAGTGCTAGCAGCAGAGCAGTCTTAAGCATCAGAGAATGAAGGTCAATGGATTGTAGCGGCTCAAATGGAGGGCTCTTCAGAGCCCTAAACACCGTGGGCAGATCCCATATAGGGACAGTGATGGGGCGAGGTGGGTTGAGCCTTCTAGACCCCTTCAGAAAATGAACAACCAAGTTGTTCCTGCCCACCGATTGGCCAGCTATAGGAGCTTGAGAGGCTGCTATGGCTGCTACATAGATCTTGAGTGTGAAAGGGGAATGGCCCTTATTCAACAGCTCTTGCAGGAAGGACAATATCAGAGATATGTTGCATGAGATTAGGTCACCCCCAAATGGCTCAGCTGTAGTACCAGAGACAACAGAGGCCATGAGGCTGAGCAGTTTCTGAAACGCTTTGAAAGGGCGAGTGGCTCCAACTCTGAATGATGCCACGAGCTGCTGGATGGCTGGTGCGCTATCGCCCTCATTTGGGCTGAATCCAAAACCGTTCCCAGGAACGATATCCATTGGCTGGGAGACAGCACACTCTTGGCAAAATTGACCTTGAGTCCCAGACACTCCAGGTGGCTGAGGAGGGAGGATCTGTGAGATAGTAGCTCTTCCTCCGACTGGCCCAGAATGAGCCAGTCGTCGAGATAATTCAGAATGCGGATTCCCATCTGTCTCAATAGGAAAAGAACCGCATCCATGCACTTTGTAAAAGTGTGAGGAGCTAGGGACAGCCCAAAGGGATGGACCATGTATTGATAAGCCACTCCCTTGAAGGCAAATCACAAGAATTGTCTGTGACAGGGGGCTATCTGGATGTGAAAGTAAGCATCTTTCAGGTCCAGAGAAAATAACCAGTCCCCTGGGCATACTTGCGAGAGGATTTGTTTCAATGTGATCATTTTGAACGGCCATCTCATGAGGGCCCGATTCAAGTGTCTGAGGTCGAGGATGGGCCTTAGGCAACCATCTTTCTTGGGGATGAGGAAGTAATGGCTGTAAATGCCTGACTCGCTCTCAGCTGGGGGAACCGTTTCTACGGCTCCTTTTGCCAGCAAATACATCACTTCGGCGCATAGGATGTGTTCATCCTTGCTTCAAACCAAAGTGGAGAACACGCCGCTGAAGCACGGGGGTCTTCGAGCAAATAGGAGTGTATAACCTCGTTTTATTATCCCCATAACCCAGCTTGACACCCCGGGGATGGCCTGCCAGGCCTCAGCCCATGCGGCAAGGGGCTGGATTGGTTCGAGTGGTGGGCCGCCTAGAGGGGACCCAACACTCGCAGTGAGTGGAAGAGGAAATTTGCTTTCTTTTTGAAATTGTTTGTGTTTTATTTTTCCCGCTATAACTGCGGTTGGTTGTGTGAAAGCGATCAGAGTGGGCCCCATGTTCACAACAATATTTTTGGACACAAACAAACTGCCATCGGCACCCAGAACTGAACGGGGTGCTTGGAGGAATAACAGAGGCATTTTTGGGGGTGGTCCGGCTGCAGCGAGATTGTCCCCCTCCTCTTCCTGTCCCGCAGATCAGGATGATGCCTGGGGCACTGGGACCAACGTAATCTTGGGTCGGGGGCCCTGGCATTCAGGGAACTGGTAGCGTCTGGCCGAGTGGGAGCGGGCACATTTTTGGGGCGACTAGAAGCAGCCGTTGAGCTGGAGCACATGGACAGTAAGTGTCGTATTGCCTGGGACGACTTCTGTGCAGTGGTAAAGCTGCAGGTCCAAACAGGCCAGTAGGGGAAACCAGGAAGTCGAGGAAGGGGACCTTATCCGCATCCTTGTTGGATGAAAACAGACAGGTCTGTTTAATCAAGCATGTTCCCATTAAAATGTACAATAACAGCCCAAACTTATGCTTTTGACAAGCAGTAATTTTACATGTATATTTATTACTTATGTAGACACGTTCAGCAAATTTATACTGGATAAGTCTCATGATTTATTTCCAGAACCTGATGCATGATGGGATACACTAAGCCTCAAATACTGCTCCGGAGTTGTATTTGAGATAGTGTGGATTTAGTGTGTTTAGGGCACTGAGTTTAAGGGTGGCTTCTACGCTTTTTTTAAGACCTGGGACAGTCTTGCGCACTTATTTCCTGTCGCGTACATGCGCTCTCCAGTGACCAAGATCGCAAGTGTTGGTATTTGGACACAGTATACCTCTAACTTTAGTAAATCTTGTTGTGTGATTCATTTAAAGGCATCATATGATGCGATTTCATGTTTTCCTTTGTCTTTGGAGCGTTAAAAGCTGTTTGTGCATACAGAAGATTCGTAAAGTCGCAAAGATTGAGGTCTCAAACCCAACGAGATATTCTTTATAAAAGTGAATGTTCAGCCACACCTTCCTAAAATGCCTCGTTCAAACATGCCCCCACATATCTACATCACTTTGTGGGAAGATTTGCATAACACCGCCCAAATATATATGCAAAGAAAGAATGTGGAACTTTTATTCTCACTGTAGTATTGTTGCTGCCACTGCCATATCGTGGAGACGCTGTGTGTTTCGTTGCGAAAGCCAAACTACTTTGTTTGGCCTTCCAAAAGTGGACACAACTAGAAATCAGTGGTTAAGTTTTATTTACAACACTGTTCCAGAACAGTACAACCCAAATATTTGAGTGTGTGCAGAGGAAAGTTTCCTGAACCTGGTAAGGGGCGTACATTTCTGTCACAGGCTTAAGGTATTCGGCCGATCACAATGCACTAGATAGCTTGCCAATCAGAGCACACTGCACTTTTCAGAACGATAAGCTTTGTAAAAATCAATGTGTTTCAGAAAAGCGGGCCATAGAGGAGCAACAATAATGTACATTATGTGGAAAATAATGTGTTTTTTGAACCTTAAGCCATGTAAACACATTGCATTACACCAAATACACAAAATAATGTTATTTTTTTCAACGTCATATGACTCCTTTAAATATTCTCCTCCCATAAATGTTGCATTTGAAAGGGAAAGGGGATTCACTTATTAAGACATGTCGCCACCTACTAGCAGTTTAGTTTCATATATTACAGAATAATTTAATTTTTGTACACAACATTTCATATTTATATATTCTATAATTTTAAAACATTAATATAATAACATTATGTATGCAATTGTAATTGCAGTGTAACTGGATTTTGATAAATGGTAAGATTTGTTGATACTGATTTCATTTGAGTTGTTCAACAGTATGTAACTTTATTTATTATAAATAATAATGAAATGGGTGTCCTTTTTCACTTGAGCACCTGCCCACGAAAATATCCTGGTGCACAGATAAATCATTTATAATTAAACACCAATATTCAATAAAAATAAGACTGGTCAATTTTCATTCTATTCTAGGCACGTTTTCGAACATGTCTGGGGGAGACATATGGTTATATGTGGTTTGGTACTGCAAGGATGATCACCTGACTTCCTGTCTCCCTAGCACTGTCTTAGGTGTCTTTTACATTACAGACATTGCAGATTATTGCTCTGGCCAGTGGCCTCATCTGCAGTCCTTAAACTTGCCTGCAGCAGGACTATGGCATGTTCACGCAGGTGATCAGGGACTCTGGGCATCTTTCTTCTGGCATTTTTCAGAGTCGGTGAAAGGGTCTATTTAATGTCGTAACTTAATATAACTTTGACCTGTATTGCCTGCTGCCTGTAAACTGTCTTAAGGACTGTTCCACATGTGCATGTGCAATAGCCTACTTGTTTATGGTTAAATGAACAAGCATGAAAAATGATGTTTAAACTCTATCCAATAAAGATCTGTAAAGCTTAATTGGTTTTTACAAAATTATCTTTAAAATAAAGCACCCATTCCTTTTTTTTTTTTTTTTTTTTTTGCTGAGTTTAGTATTTTGAAAGACCACATTTTTTTTTTTCAAACTATTTCATGCCCCTGATTGCCACTGATTTCTTGGTGATTTATCATGCACCCAGAAAGTCTGTTGCTATTTTAGGAAGTCTATTATCAAGTGCCTACCTTGTGCAAAGCATGTTAACTTGTTAACAGCTCTGCTATGGCAACAGTGTGTTCCTAGTTTGGTAAACAGCAGGCACATGACCATTCAGTCTGCATTACTGAATGTCCTTTGCCTTTTTTTCTCCTTTGGCTAGCATGCTGTTTATTTGGGGTAGCATAGTAGGTGTGCATGGTGTTGTTGCTGATCTGAGATTGTCTACAGAAGGGTCTGCCAGATTGACCTTGACCCCACCAAAGTAGTTAAACTGATCGACTATTGTATGTAGACCAGCTTGAATGAGCTATAAACCATGTAAAAAAAATAATTTAAAAAATGACAGAAAGGATGTTTTTCTGTCAGTGATAGAAATAATGGATAAGCAGTAATGTGAGCAAAAAAAAAAAAAAGTTTTTAGACAGCATTTGAAGAAAAAAAAAATAACAACAACAACAACAACAACAACAACAACAACAATAATAATAATAATAATAATAAACCTTTATTTGCAACAACTGATGGAGTGCTGAATGCTGCACGCACAGGCAGTGTTGGCAAGGTAATATTGAGCTTTAGCAAACAACTCACTCAATGGCCGCCAGTGTCGCTAATAACAAGAGGTTCTGAACTCTACACAAAGTCCCTTTAAATAAAACAGACAGGTCTATTTTATCTAGCATGTTCCCATTAAAATGTCCCTTTTAAAGTAGCCGCAGTAGTGGTCTGCTAGCTTGTGACACTCCTTATTTTATTAATACCTCTTTATAAAACACTTTTTTTAAACTGTAAGTTGCTTTTTTGAGACTGAAATTGCTGCACATTGCATTTATTAGGATAAACCTGACATTCAACAACTCCTGGCACATTTAACTCTCTTTAATATGTGCATATATTGAGTTTGTATTCTTAAAAACAGAAAACATACCTTAGGAATGGATGAGAAGGTATACATAAGTCTTCTTTCCCCTGTACATCTTTTTTATGATGCTTCCCTTTTTATGCTTGCTTTTGGTTGAGAATGAAGTACTAACTTCTCTCTTTTACCTCCACAGAATGGCCTCAATGCTTTGCACTTGGCAGCAAAGGAAGGACACATGGAGCTGGTCCAGGAGCTGCTGGACAGGGGGTCTTCAGTTGATTCTGCAACCAAGGTTGAGTTTCTCAAGAAAAATATGAATGGTACTTGTGTTAAGGTTTACAGAGACTGGCTGGAAGCTAACTCAAGTTTATAAATAAATAATAGTGTAACATTATGCTGTGCTTTAAAAATAAGTTAGCAACTCTGTAGATCAATTTTCTATTAAGCATGTGAAGCTGCTTGAAATATGAATGATTTCTAGCTCTGCAGCACTGGCGGTCCATGAAGGAAATTTCTGCGAATATTTTAGGAATGGCTTTCTGTATTTGCTGATCAAACCTGCTCCCATTGACACAGGTGATCTTTTTCCCTGACACCATAAAATAGTCTTGAAAATTAACAACACTTCCCAACCTTTCAATCACCAACCCAACACCTGTAAACACACAAAATGAAAATAAAAATAATAAGTTGTGACATTTGCCAAGTATGGTAACCCATACTCAGAATTGGTGCTCTGCATTTAACCCATCCAAGTGCACACACACAGCAATGAGAAGTGAACACACCATGAACACACACCCGGAGCAGTGGGCAGCTATATATTCAGCGCCCGGGGAGCAACTGGGGGTTCACTGCCTTGCTCAAGGGCACTTCAGCCATGGGTATTGAGGGTGGAAGAGAGCGCTGTTCATTCACTCCATCCCACCTACAAATCCTGCCAGCACCGAGACTCAAACCTGCGACCTTCGGGTTAAAAGTCCAACTCTCTAAACATTAGGCCACAGCTGCCCCCATTTTTTTATTTTTTATTATTATTATTTTTTTATTTTAATATAGAAATTTAGAGCCTGTGCTTTCCTACTCTGACAGACTGCAATAGTTCTTCAGTCAATATGACAAGAGCTGAAGGCAGGACCACTAATGCTTCACGTGTGCACATGAAAACGTCTCAGGTTACGCATGTAACCATGGTTCCTCGAGGGAATGAGACGCTGCGTTGGAGGAAGCTCTGGGAACGCCCTTCAGCATGACTGGCTCTGAATCATGTGTGTAATCAGTAAAATGGATGGGCGAGACGTCACGGGCGGGGTGACGTAGCGACCAGGAAGCTTAAAAGCATGTGCGGTGAAACCGGCGTTTAGCCTCTAGGAATGAAGGATGCCGGAAGTATGGCCCAGAGACACAACAACATCCAACATAGAGGAAACAAGAGGACTCAAATAACCTGAGACGTTCCTCTTCAGGAACTCGAGCTGCGTCAGAGGACGCTTTGGGAACGACTATGCTCACACCGCCAGACTTTCACATCTCTGCCTAGTGTGGAAGAGCACAGCTTAAGCAAGAGAAGGAGCCAGAAGCCTGACAAGTAATCGGGGACAGCCCACCCAATGGCCAAACTTCAGAACGAGTGAGTCTTGACCCCCAAGAGAGGGGAGATCAGAGGACTTGAGGCTTTAGGATAGCATCCTGATCCACCGCTTAGCATAAGCTTCTTCTGGCCGGAGGCCTCAGCCTCAGCACACCACAGAGGAAATGTATAACCAGAGGGTGTCTGCCCACTGACTGGCCACCGAGAGGGGCACTGTAGGCCACAATGGCCGCCACGTAGACCTTCGTGGTGGAGTGTGTCAACCCTACGGAGAGAAGGGCCTGCAGGAACTCCAGAACTGTACCAACCAGGAAGTTAACTGGGTCGAGCTGCCAGTCTCCACACCAGGAGGTAAAAAAAGTTTCCACCTCAAGGCATACAGTTTCCTCATGGAGGGAGCTCTGGATTGGAGGATGGTCTCAGCAACACTGGTTGAGAGACTGGAAGCTACGAGCTGTGCCCCCTCAGGGGCCACACCCATAAGTTCCAACTCCAAGCGAGGGCGTGCCTGTGAGAGGAGGTTCCTCCTGACGGGAAACTCCCCTGAAGAGCCATCTAGGAGGGAAATCAAATCCGAGAACCATACTCGGCCCAGCCAGAACGGGGCAGCAGAAGGACCCCGTCACAGCGCACACTCTCCACAACTCCCGGGAGCAGAGCAATCAGGGGAAAGGCATACAGACAAAGCCTTGGCCCCAGTAGAGCTGGATTCTAGCCTATGAATATGATTTAATGCACTTTTGAACTACAGAGAAACTGTACTTTACATGAGCAACACCACGAACACAGATGCTGGCTGTAGGCTAATTCTGTCATGTGACCACATTTATTCGCGTTAAAGCCCCTTTTCAAATTTGTTTTCAAATTAATTTTTGCAACATTTGAAGTATTGATGCAGAATTTATGAACTAAAGTTAAACGGAAAAAGACTGTGTCGACACATGAGAAATTTTATTGATAAATCAGAATCAGAAAGAGCTTTATTGCCAAGTATGCTTGCACATACAAGGAATTTGTTTTAGTGACATAAGCTTCCAGTACACAGAGACAACAACAACACACAGGCAAAAAAGGAAATATAAATAGACAAATATTGCAAATAAATCAAAAAAATAAATAAATTGTATGAACAGTTGCTATAGGTGATAAAATGGAGTAGAGTAGAGTGAGATGCAGGGATGTACCAGGATGGAGGTGGTAACAAATAAATATAAGGATATTGTACATTTTTTATTGCATAAGTGGGGAACATTTAACTGTTCATGAGGTAGATTGCCTGGGGGAAGAAACTGTTCTTGTGCCTGGCTGTCCTGGTATTTGCAGCTCTGAAGTGCTGGCCAGATGGCAAAAGTTCAAAAAGGGGGTAACTTGGATGTGAGGGATCCAGAGTGATTTTCTGAGCCCTTTTCCTCACTCTGGATGTATACAGTTCTTGAAGGGTGGGCAGGGGAGAACCAATAATCCTTTCACCAGTTCAAAGCATTCTCTGTAGTCTTCTGATGTCTGATTTTGTAGCTGAACCAAACCAGACAGTTATTGAAGTGCACAGGACAGACTCAATGACGGCTGAGTAGAACCTTTTTCAGCAGCTCCTGTGGCAGGTTAAACTTCAACAGCTGGTGAAGGAAGTACAACCTTTGTTGGGCCTTTTTAACAATGGAGTCAATGTGTCCCACTTCAGGTCCTGAGAGATGGTGGTTCCCAGCAATTTGAATGACTCCACTGCAGCCACAGTTCTGTCTATGATGGTGAGTGGGAGGAATGCGGGGGGGGGGGGGGGGGGGTTCTCCTGAAGTCCACTATCATATGCACTGTTTTGAATGTGTTCAGCTCCAGGTTGTTGAGACTGCACCAGACAACCAGCTGCTCAACCTCTTGTCTGTAAGCAGACTCGTCACCATCCTGGATGAGACCAATGACTGTAGTGTCGTCTGCAAACTTCAGGAGCTTGACAGAGGGGTCTTTAGAGGTACATTTGTGTACAGGGAGAAGAGCAATGGGGAGAGAACGCAGCCCTGAGGGGCACCAGTGTTGGTGGAGCGGCTGTTTGACATGAATTTCCCCAGTCTCACTAGCTGTTGCATATCTGTCAGAAAGCTGGTGATCCACTGACAGATAGAGCTAGGAACAGAGAGCTGGGTCAGTTTGGTCCAGAGGGCTGTTGGGATGATGGTGTTGAAAGCCGAACTAAAGTCCACAAACAGGATCCTTACATAAGTCCCTGTTTTTTCCAGATGTTGCAGGATGAAGTGCAGACCCATGTTTACTGCATCATCCACAGACCTGTTTGCTCGGTAAGCAAACTGCAGGGGATCCAGTAAGGGTCCAGTGATGTCCTTCAGATAAGCCAGAACCACTTTTTCAAATGACTTCATGATGACAGATATTACAGCCACAGGTCTGTAGTCGTTAAGTCCTGTTATCTTGGGTTTCTTAGGATGGGGGATGATGGTGGAGCGTTTGAAGCAGGAAGGGACTTCACACAACTCCAGAGATCTGTTGAAGATCTGTGAAAAGATGGGGGCCAGCTGGTCGGCACAGGTATTCAGACAGGCTGGTGTAAGCCCATCTGGGCCTGGTGCCTTTCTTCTTATGTTCTTCCTGAAGACCTGGTGCATATCATCCTCACTGATTTGAAGAGCAGGAGGTGGGGAGAGGGGGATTGCAGGAGGTGTTAACAGTTGTGTAGAGAGATCAGAACAGAGGTCAGAACAGGAGTTGGGGTTTCAAATCTACAATAAAACTCATTCAAGTCATTAGCAAGTTGTTGATTCGCCTCAGTGCAGGGGGATGGCGTCTTGTAGTTTGTGATGGCTCTCAAACCTTTCCATACTGAAGTTGAATCATTGGAAGTGAACTGATCTTCCAACTTTTTATAAGTTCTTTTAGCTGCTCTTTATTCAGTGTGTTCCTGGCCTGATTGTACAAGACTCTGTCCCCATTTCTGTAGGCATCCTCTTTGGCCTGACGAAGATGTCTGTGTTTTGCTGTAAACCATGGCTTATAATTGTTGAATGTTAAATAAGTCCTGGTAGGAATGCATATATCCTCACAAAAACTAATATAGGATGTTATAGTCTCTGTGAGTTCATCCAGATCGGTGGTAGCAGTTTCAAAAACACTCCAATCAGTGAGGTCAAAACAAGCTTGTAAATCTTGCTCTGCTTCATTAGTCCATCTTTTTACAGTCCTTAATACAGGTTTAGCAGATTTAAGTTTTTGCCTGTAGGTTGGTATAAGATGAACAAGGTAGTGATCAGACAGCCCCAAAGCTGCTCATGGAACAGAGCTATATGCATCTTTTATTGCTGTGTAACAGTGATCTAGTATATTACTGTCTCTGGTGGGACATGTAACATGCTGTCTGTATTTTGGCAGTTCACGGGAGAGATTGGCTTTATTAAAGTCCCGAATAATGATTAAAACCGTCCGGGCGTTGTTGTTCTGTCTCTGTGATCTGATCAGCGAGTTTCTGTAAAGCCAGACTCACCTGCGCTTGTGGAGGAATGTAAACACTCACAAGAGTGAACAAGTGGAACTCCCGCGGCGAATAGAATGGTTTACAGTTAATGAAGAGCGTTTCTAGATCAGCACAACACATCTTCTTTAACACAGTTACATCTGTACACCACCGCTCATTGATGTAAAAGCATGTCCCGCCGCCGTGCGATTTCCCCGTTGATTCTGCATCGCGATCTGATCTAAACAGCTGAAAGCCAGGCAGATGGAGCATGCTGTCTGGAATGGCGTCATTTAGCCAGGTTTCCATGAAACACAGAGCAGCAGAGTGTAAGAAATCTTTATTTGTCTGGGAGAGCAGAAGAAGTTCATCCGTTTTGTTGGGTAGAGAGCGGAGATTTGCCAGATGGACGCTAGGCAACGGCGTTCGAAATCCACGCTTTTTGAGCTTTACTAGCGCGCCGGCTCTCTTCCCCCTTCTGCACGTCCTGAAGCACTTGTTCAGCGCCGCTGCTCCGCCGACTACAACATTCAGTAAAATAATTGAAATCCAGTAGAAGATTTTGTGGTGTGTTCTGCCGAATGTTCAGCAGTTCATCCCTGGTGAAACTGATCATGTTTGATAAACAAAAAAAACAGGAAAAATGAACAAAAACAGTACAAACACTGGAGAGCCAAGCACTGAAGCAGCCATGTGCGGTGCCATCGCGAGCTTTGTGGCATTTCCATCAGCTATATCGGTAAAAATTTTGAAGCACTAAATATTTTTTTGCAAAAAATCCTTGGATGGAAACCTGGCTAGTGATACTGTCTAAACTGAATGGCCCATTCTATTTCTGACATACCTCAGAGCTCATGCTACCTCTGACACGAAGGACAGATGGATGTGGAACAATGGCTTTGACACATCCAGGTTAGAGCCTCCAGCTGTTACGGCACACCCAGCGTTAAATAATAACTATACCAAAGGCTGCAGTTTCAAGACCGCAGTCCTAGGAATGCATTTCTAAGACCCTTGTGTTTTGTGACACCACCACCTGGCCAATTTTACTCCATCAGAGGAGACCTGATTCAAACCCGAAACAAACACATGCAAAGAGTAAACCTGTAGAAATTTTTAATATATTTACAGCGGCTGTTATTTTAGCTGTGCATAGTTCATTATGCTGCTTAATGTTGGAAATTGGTATTTGTTATTATCATATTATTTTTATTTATTATTGTAATCATAAGCACACTACTTTGTAACTGAAAGAGTTTACTTCACTTTGTTAAGCCGGACAGACCAGACAAGTGCCTCACTGCGCCAGAGCTAATTAAATGGACAGAGAAGCATTGTATCATATGTCTCTCTTGGTAGGTTTTAAACATTTAAAAAGACAAATCAAATAATAGGACACATCTGTATTGTATAGTATCTATAGAAGCACAAATACAGAAATGGCAACATGGCTGATTGTGCTGCGCTAATTTTGTGCTAATAACTTTGCACACTTAACATTTCACACAAATTCAGAAGCTTATATAAAATATCATCTAGCTTTGTTGTCCAGCAAGAACAAGGAGTGACTGTATTTAACAAACATTTTTGTTCAGTTATTTGCTAGAATTTGTTACGAAGTAATTTTTTTTAAGCCATTACCCATGCCTTTCTGAATAAGGTATTCGGCTTTGGGCACATCCCTGATATCATTTGTGCCAAGTGATTTTAACTCTTTCCCCGCCATTTCCCCGGCTTTTCGTGTATTCTCTGTTATACACTCGGGGGCACTATTACACATCTTCTGAACGAGTACAAAACCTTCCGAAACAAAAACACATGTGAACAGGATGGAAAAACTAGCGATCTCTTATGCAAACAGATGCATTTAATAAATAATCTGATCATCAGCAATAGACAGCATATAAATGAAAACTGCATAATATTATGGAGTAAAATGATGATCCAGGAAGTGGTAAATGGCTGTGCAAACTTTGGAGGTGTTGATGGAAGCGATTTACTGGATTTATGCTTTGATAATCATACACAATATTATCCAGATGTAGTTTTTGATAAAAATGTGATTTTCTCACCTTTTTGCTCAAAGTTATACATTTTTATGAAACCATTTTTATATAGGTTATATTCAAGTGTTGATAAAAGCTAGAACAAAACAGATTTTTTTTTTTTTGTTTAAAAGCAGAGGCTTTGATCTTTATTTTGTTGTATGGCATATTTATATATTCATACAGCAAAATATACTGTAGGACATGAAATTTTTGTGAAAATCATCAAAATCGCTGGCAGTGGCTGGCAACTTTTTTTCAAAAATGCTGGCGGGGAAAGAGCTAAGAGAAACTGAATAAATGATGAATGTGTTTGTTTGGCTCACAGAAAGGAAATACAGCTCTCCACATTGCTTCACTAGCAGGACAAGGAGAGGTTGTAAAGATGCTGGTCAAGAAGGGAGCAGACATTAATGCCCAATCACAGGTATAAACAAGTTTGACATTTATGCCTGCAAAAGTTTCCCAAGTAAAAGGGGAAAATTTTAAACCATTAAAATCTATGCTCTTCTAGAATGGATTCACTCCTCTGTACATGGCTTCTCAAGAAAACCATTTAGATGTAGTGCGATATCTTTTGGAGAATGGAGGAAACCAGAGTACCGGAACAGAGGTAAAAAGTTCAAGTGCTTCTAAAATCGTATAGAATGACAAACTTTAGCTTAATGTGATTTTTACTACAATTGCAACCAGATATGCTTTCTAACTAGCTAAAACCATTTGCATTTCAAATTTTTTTTTTTTTTTTTTCTGTCAGGTGACCATTTGCAGTCAAAGTTTTGGAAGATTTTTACGTTTTCACAAAGGCTAAATTTATTTGATTAAAAATGTAGTAAAAGTATTATTGTGATTTTTTTTTTCGGATGTATTTGAATGTACATTTCTATTTGAATATATTTTAAAATGTCATGTTTTTCCTGTGATGGCAAAATTTAATTTTCAGCAGCCATTAGCAGAATATTCACAGTCTTCAGTGCCATATGATTCTCCAGAAATCATTTTAATATGTTGATTTGCTGCTCAATAAAAAATAAAATAAAAAAATAAATTTAATTGATAAAAAGCCACTCAGCTGATCCTAAAGATTATTTTGCTGATGTCAATCACAGCGCTGATTGCCTACATGCTGTAACAAATACTAACCCCTAACGCCGAACTACACCCTAACCTTAACATTAAAGTATACCCAGGTAGCATCTAATAATGTGGTGTCAGAATTATTGGCATAGTGTAAGGTTAAATACATTATTTTAAATATTTGTTTTTTCTTTTTGCAGGATGGCTTCACACCTCTAGCTATTGCACTGCAACAAGGCCATAATCAGGTGGTGTCCATCCTTCTAGAGAACGACACAAAGGGCAAAGTACGTCTGCCTGCCTTGCACATTGCAGCCCGCAAGGATGACACCAAATCTGCTGCTTTGCTGCTCCAAAATGACCACAATGCCGATGTTCAGTCTAAGGTAAATATGGGCGGAACATAGAGCTGAGGGTAGTATGTTCAAGGATGGAAGGAGGAAATATAAGGAAATATATATTGAAATCTAAGCTGAAATTTAGCTTCAGAATTTAAAAAAAGGTTTATTTGGTTCTGGTAATGGTTCTTACACATCTTCATACTTCACGTTTTAGCAGACTTGTACTTGCAGTCTAAATTGAATATTATTTTATATGGATATGTATATATGTATATATGTATATATATATATATATATATGTATATATGTATACTCTCAAATAATACAAAGACAACTAGCCTTCATGTATTAACATGTCTATCATTGTCCTCACTGGGTGCATGCTAGCACTGTAAAAAATAAAATAAATAACCTTCTAAACTTTAAAAGTTTAACTGATTAAAGGTATTTCCTCCGTTGACTTCCTTTTGAACAGAACTGTCAGGATTCTGCTGCACATTTTTAGGAAACTTTGCAGTTTCCTGTGGGAGAGGGGCTCTGCCAAAAAATCTTTTTTTGTGATCTGTAACCTGTGCAAAGATGTTTGATTAATCTCTCAGCTGAATAAAAATAAATAAATGAATACACAAACTTAAAAGCTGTGTGACTGGATGGGGGTTGTAGGGTCTGTAATTTTGCATGCTTTGCATGTGACTACAGTTGTAGTCTGAATCAGACTAATGACTTACTTGGTGATTGAGTTGGTAGTTACACATTCAGAACAGTTTTTTCATAATAACTGGTATTTTAATTAAACACTCAGGAAAAATTTTTGTAGTTTTTTTTTAGCTACTAAAGTTTCAGCATCTTATCACACTGTTCTTGTAAACTGTTTATGGTCTTGTGAGTATGGAACTTGCAGTGGATTTTAGAATGTTTTTAGTGTCTTCCATTATTGTGCCAGATGAAATCTTTTGTCTGTGTTTGTCTCTCTGCATTTCTCTGTTTCTCTCTCCAGTTTAAATGTGCCTGCATCCTGTGTTTCCATTCCATGGCTCTCCGGGTTTCACTGTTTTATCTACTTACTCATTACTCGATTTTATCAGTTATAAAAAAAATCACTACTTAGTGTATACCATAACTGAATATAAATATGCAGAAACAGCATGCACTTGCAAAATGAATATGCACAGATGCGCAGCTTACATTTGTGTGAAAGTGTGCATATATGTTTGTTGCGGTGTGTTTGTGTTTGAGACTGAATGTTTTCTTTTTTTGGGGGGGGGGGGGGGGGGGGGGGGGGGGGGGGGGTGCTGATAGAGGTATTTATTTTTCTTTAACAATGGCCAATGATTTGTACTATAAGTGGTGTTTTAATTTTAGTTCAAAGAAAAACATGCAGCAAATATTTTTGATGATGAAAAATGTGGCAGATTCATTTTAGTTTCAGTTTCAAAATAAAAAAGTTGCTAAGTAATTCAAGTAAAAATTAATTTAGACATTTGTTGGCTTAAATGCCATATGAAATGTTAATATTTATATATTACTGTTGTCAACTTTTGAGGCTAGTTTTAGTCTAGTCTAATTTACAATTCATTATAGATTCCTGTAAATATAGAACATCAAAGTATTTAATATTTAATCATAAGGTAGTTAAATGTGTGATTTTGTTTATGATTTTCTAGGAGTCCTGTCTTTTGACAGCTATTAACATAGATGCAGCATCACACAAAAGCTGGTTCCTGAGCCAAGACCACCATACAACTACTGTATTCACAAGAGTCTGTATTACAAGGGTTAATTTATTTTGCAACTGAAAGTGGTTTTAGGACATTTTATGGAAATAATATGATTTCAGTGGTCAAGTAACCTCATACCATTTGTCATCTCCTGTGAGTTAGTATACCTTTATGAATGGGTTTCTAGTGGCAGGCTGGATAATTGATATGGTCCCTCAGAGAAAAATGAAGACCTCTTGCTTCTTTGGCAAAATTTGCATGCAGCCGCTATCAACCCCAGATATGTTTGATTGAAATATAACAAGCCTATTTCCTTCCCTGTTTTTCTGCAACAGATGATGGTCAATAGGACAACTGAGGTAGAGATATTTATCTAGTTCCTCTTTTTTTTTTTGCAAATAAAAAACTATAGATTTATTGTGTTTATTTCTTATCCTCTTTTTGGCATGCAGAACTGATCTTTTCTGTTTGTTAACTCAGCATTTTTAGTTCTTTTGAACCTTGCATGTCTGGTTAGTCTCATTCACAGCATAATCCACCCCTTGCATATGTCATGAAAGAAATTTCAGTTTTATTTATAAAATGTATTAAATGAGAATGTTTTTAAGTTATATCCGGTGCCGTGAATGCTGCTGTCATTTAATTTGAGACAGGCTGAAAGTCAATAATCCAGACAGTGTTTATCCTCCTAACATCTATAATCCTCTTCATCAGGAATTATTATTTCAGCCTTTACCTAGTTTTAAACTGCAAGGGCACTGACATAACAGCTGTTAATGCAAAAGTACTGCATGCACAGGTTAATATATATATACAGGTGCATCTCAATAAATTAGAATGTCATGGAAAAGTTCATTTCAGTAATTCAACACAAATTGTGAAACTTGTGTATTAAATAAATTCAATCCACACAGACTGAAGTAGTTTAAGTCTTTGGTTCTTTTAATTGTGATGATTTTGGCTCTCATTTAAATAAAAACCCACAAATTCACTATCTCAACAAATTAGAATACTTCATCAGACCAAAAAAAAAAAAAAAAAAAAAAAGTGTGAATTTGGTGAATTGTTGGCCTTCTGGAAAGTATGTTCATTTACTGTACATGTACCCAATACTTGGTAGGGGCTCCTTTTGCTTTAATTACTGCCTCAATTTGGCGTGGCATGGAGGTGATCAGTTTGTGCCACTGCTGAGGTGGTATGGAAGCCCAGGTTTCTTTGAAAGTGGCCTTCAGCTCATCTACATATTTTGGTCTTTTGTTTCTCATTTTCCTCTTGACAATACCCCATAGATTCTCTATGGGGTTCAGGTCTGGTGAGTTTGCTGGCCAGTCAAGCACACCAACACCAGGGTCATTTAACCAACTTTTGGCAGTGTGGACAGGTGCCAAATCCTGCTGGAAAATGAAATCAGCATCTTCAAAAAGCTGATCAGCAGAAGGAAGCATGAAGTGCTCCAAAATTTCTTGGTAAACGGATGCAGTGACTTTGGTTTTCAAAAAACACAATGGACCAGCAGATCACATTACACCCCAAACCAAAACATAACATACAAACTAAACTTAACAACCCCACCTTCCAACTCTACACCCTGTAACCAAATTGGTTTCCAAATGAAATACAAAACTTGCTCTCATCTGAAAAGAGGACTTTAAACCACTGGGCAACAGTCCAGTTCTTCTTCTCCTTAGCCCAGGTAAGACGCCTCTGACATTGTCTGTGGTTCAGGAGTGGCATAAAAAGAGGAATACGACAACTGTAGCCAGTTGTGTGGTGGCTCTTGATGCCTTGACCCCAGCCTCAGTCCATTCCTTGTGAAGTTCACTCAAATTCTTGAATCGATTTTAGCTTGACAATCCTCATAAGGCTGCGGTTCTCTCGGTTGGTTGTGGATCTTTTTCTTCCACACTTTTTCCTTCCACTCAACTTTCTGTTAACATGCTTTGATACAGCACTCTTCTTTGGCAATGAATGTTTATGGCTTACTCTCTTTGTGAAGGGTGTCAATGATTGTCTTCTGGACAACTGTCAGATCAGCAGTCTTCCCCATGATTGTGTAGCCTAGTGAACCAAACTGAGATGCCATTTTGAAGTCTCAGGAAACCTTTGCAGGTGTTTTGAGTTGATTAGCTGATTGGCATGTCACCATATTCTAATTTGTTGAAATAGTGAATTGATGGGGTTTTGTTAAATATGAGCCAAAATCATCACAAAAATAAAAGAACCAAAGACTTAAACTACTTCAGTCTGTGTGCAAAGAATCAAAATAATACACGAATTACACAAATAAATTAAAATTACCATGACATTCTAATTTATTGAGATGCACCTGTATGTATATATATATATATATATATGTAGATGAATTGCATCAATATATATATATATATATATATATATATATATATATATATATATATATATATATATATATATATATAATTCATATCAATTGTCTTAAAGTTATGTAGAAAAAGAGAATTATCAGTCTTTTTAAATTCATTAGTTTCTAATAGAATTAATACAAATATTCAGACAAGTGCACAACACTGTCCTATATTGGCTTTGCTTGCTGCCTTTACTGAAATATATACAAGCCTATAGGGAAGCCAGAATGGTCATTTATTTAATTTATCTTACCTAAAGGTCAAATAGACCCCAGTGACATGAATTTGCCTTTCAGCAATAGTTGCTTGACTCCCAGCACGCATTAGTGTGATTGCATTAAGCTCTTTGATCATATAATATGTAGAGGGATTAATCATTCTTTTTCAACATCCAACAGAAATAATTTTTGAATGTTTGCAGGTGGCAAATCAATTCTTAAACTGTTGTTGTTTTAGTTATGATGTTTTGATATGATTATGCATTTTATTGATATTATTGATGGAATGATTATGTGATACACAGCTGGATGTTTGAATGCTAACAGCAAAACACAATATTATACATGTTAAATATTTAAACGATATGTTTAAAATCAAGGTTTTGTAGTTAGTGGTATATAATTATGTACTTTGAAATAATGCACTTTCGGATTTCTTTCATCTTCGCAGGTGATTTGCCATTTGCAAAGTTTTTATTAGGTTTTAATTATCCACTGCACAGCATGCTGCATCGCATATTTGATTTTCCACCAGCTTTAAACGTGTTTCACACAGTCAATATATTCTTCACACTTTTGTAAATGATGTTTTCACATTAAATCGGACCGTGACTTTCAGAATGGGAAGGTAAGGCAAGAATTTCACATATTCAAACTCCTCTACAATATTTACCTTCTCATATTTTAGACATGATTTATTACTGATATTATCTGCATACTGTACTTTTGTTTTTTGATACCCTTATGTTTTCTTTGGTGTTATTCTTTGATTACGTTCCCCTTGTTACTATTATACTAAAACTCTATGTCAGCTGAAGAGGTGTGTCTTTTGTCATGTTCTGTTAACAACTTTTTGTTATTTTAATCTTATTTATTTGTAAATTTGAGCTTTTTTTTTTGTTGTTGTTGTTGTTGTTTTTTGCTTGCATGCTTGTGTCTAGGAGTTTGATCTCTCCTAATGTTTATAAGTGTATGTTTATGTATGTATTAGAAGTCAAACTTCTAGATTAAGGTTTCTTTTCAGATTTCTTCACATGGGACCCAAGCTGCTTTGAGGCAACAACGAGCTCAATCCGTTTCCATAATTGTCCATTTTATAGTTTTATTTGATACTGTGACTGCTGCATGCTAATGTAGTCTTTTAGAACAAGATAAAGTCAGGGTTATAGTTTTTGGCTGGAGTTGAAGATGCCACTAATTGCAGATCTGAAACCAGTTTTTTAATTGTAAGTTGACATGGTTTTATAGGCGAGGTTAGCTGTTTTCAGATCTGTTTTTAGTGACAGCTTGGCTCTAAAGTATGGTAGGAATGTTGGCTTACATATTATGTTTTTTATTTATTTATTTATTTATTTATTTTTTTTTGTGTCCCGTCCCCTTTTTTAATTCTTTTTGTAGAGTGGATTCACACCCCTGCATATCGCTGCTCATTATGGAAATGGAAATGTCGCAACACTGCTCCTCAATCGAGGGGCTGCTGTGGACTTCACTGCAAGGGTGAGTGATTACAGCATTTATATGCATGTACATGAGCTTGACTTTCATTAAGCATTTTTACATTTAATATTAAAACTACTTCATAATACCACAATAATATACAATACACAAACTAAGAATTTAAAAGTTGAGTTGAGACCAAAGTTATCAACTATTTTAAATTATATATTATAAAATTATATATTAAAACATTTTTTTCTTGGAAATTATGTGCAATCCAAGTTGTAAATATTTTAGACAAAACTCACGATTCTACATTAGTTTAAAAAAAAAAATCCATAAATTATAAAGATGATTCTCAACTCAAATAATTTCTAAAGACATCATATTGAATGTGTGTGTGTTTCTTTTGTCTGTACAGAATGGGATCACGCCACTACATGTTGCATCTAAGAGGGGAAACACTAATATGGTTCATCTGCTGTTGGACAGAGGGGGTCAGATTGATGCCAAAACAAGAGTTAGTAACAATTAGTTGAACACTTTAGTTTTGTACATAATGTATACACATAGCTGAGATGACTAGCATTTTTATGAGTCTGATATGAGCCAGATGTCGGTTTGCAATAGAAAAAGTATGCTATGCTTAGATCAAATTTATGAATTTATGTTAATGTTTTGTAAAAGTGGCTATTAAAAGCGTAATCTACTTTATATCAGACTACTAAACTACTAAAAATTACCTATTGAAAAATAAGTAACTCTCTCTCTACTTTGGCTGCTCCTGTCAGCACCACAGCAGAATTATCACCACATTGTTTTGGCATGTTTTACAGCGGATGACTTTCCTTATTGAAAATAAATAACTAATATAAAATAAATTATTATAATAAACCTTATATCTGCTAACTAAGTCAGGTCGAAGGCAGGGAACGGATAACCAGTTCATAACAGGGCTAACACAGACAAACACACATTCACACTCCCAATCTGTATGCAAATTAGTGTCGCCAGTCCTCCTGACCTACATGTCTTTGGATTGTGCAGAAAACCAGAGCACCTGAGGGAAACCTATTGCCAACACAAGGAAAACATGCAAAATCATCACAGAAAGTCCTGCTGACTCAGCCTGGACTTGAACTGGGAAACTTTATTAATTGAAAGTCTAAATCCAATAAGCTGTCAGAAGTCTTTAAAGCCTGTATTACATGCATTGTTAAAATCCCATTTTAATTGCATCATCCAGTTAAACTCTATAGGCTTTAATTTGCCAAAATATTAAAATGCTGCAAATATAATGTTTTTATAGATTAAAATACACATAGATTTGTTTTTGCCTGATTTGTTAGCTAAATATTAGGGGAAACCATAATAACCATGTGCAGTCACCAGTGATGATGAGTCACTGTAGCTGTGTGTGTGTGTTTGTGTGTGTGTGTGTGTGTGTATGTGTGTGTGTGTGTGTGTGGTCTGATTAAAGCCATGACTGGCTGTGTTCTTCTTCAGGTTTTGACTGCAGTGTGGAGTCCAGCTGGTTGTGTTCTGTCCCTTTCTTCTGCAGTCTCCCACCTGCAGTGTCTGATGTATCATCCTACACACATACACATCTTTCACGCTCTGTTGTTACTGACTTCAGCAGTGCTTTTTTATGTGCAATATGCAGCAAAGAATACATGGAGTATAAAAGACACAGGAGAGAGACTATAGTTAAGTGTGTAGGAGTTAAGGAGAATGTATATAACATATCACATTTGTGATGTGTTTCAAGTTCCAAAGCGCTTTGTTATGAAATTACTGATGAGACTTTAAGGTGAAAGTGTCTGTGTTGCAGGATGGCCTCACGCCTTTACACTGCGCAGCAAGAAGTGGGCATGACACAGCAGTGGAGCTCTTATTGGAGAGAGGAGCCCCTATGCTGGCCAGAACCAAGGTAGCTATCGAAATTAGGACTTTTATAATATAACATGATATTGTTTTTGTATAATAATAAATATAAATTCTGCAAATTAACTGAAATGTGTTGTTGGTGGCAAAGGATAAAGCTTTATGTTACTGTTTAAAGGGGTCATATGATGTTGCTAAAAAAGAAAATTATTTTGTGTATTTGGTGTAATGAAATGTGTTTATGCAGTTTAAGGTTCAGAAAACACATTATTTTCCACATACTGTACATTATTGTTGCTCCTCTATGCCCCGCCTTTCTGAAATGCGTCATTTTTTACAAAGCTCATCGCTCTGTAAAACTAGGTGTGTGCTTTGATTGGCCAGCTATCCAGTGTGTTGTGATTGGTCGAATGCCTCAAGCGTGTGACGGAAATGTTACACCCCTTACCATACTGTGATGCCATCTCTCAGCACGACAAGACAAAATCCATTATAAATGAGCCATTTGTTGCATCCAGTGGGGACATAATTATGGATTATAATGACTTATACTGTCTTTTTATGTGTTGTGCATCACGCCACGTAAAAAAAAAACAACAAAAAAAAACAAACATGTTTGCATATGTGATCGAAGAAACGACAAACAACACTGCTCAAAACTCGCATTTGAATCATCAGTGGCAAATCCTTTTAATATGTAAACGTACTTACAGACTGTGAGTCAGAACAGCTGGCAGTGTAGTCTTCTCTCCCAGGATCAGGAAACAGTCCTCCATAAAATGTGCTGCACACATCTGAATATTTGGCTTGAACTGTTTTGGAACAGTGTTGTAAATACAACTTAACCACTGATTTCTAGTTGTGTCCACTTTTGGAAGGCCAAACAAAGTATTTTCGCTTTCACAATGAAACACAGGATCTCCACAACATGGCAGCGGCAACAACAATACTACAGCGAGAATCAAAGTTAAGCCTTCTTTCATTGCGTGAACATTTGGGCAGTCTTTTTGCAAGTCTTCGCATAAGTCTTCGCAAGTCTTCGTGATAAAGACATGTGGGGGTGTGTGTTTAAACGAGGCATTTTAGGAGGGCATGGACGAGTCTTAACTTTTATAAAGAATATCTTGTTGGATTTGAGACATTACTCTTTGGAACTTTAAGGATCTTATTTATTCATAAACAGCTTGTAACACTCCAAAGAGAAAGGAAAGCTTGAAATCGCATCATATTACCCCTTTACACCCTAATACCTGAATAACTAATTAATGTCAGTTATAGCTTTGAAAATCTCTCCCTTCCCATAACATAACACTTTGTATACACTGCAACATATAAAAAAAAAACATGTAATAAAGCTACTAGTATAATCACCAAAGCTGTCAACACTGTAAGCAGTGCAACATCTAATGTTGTATAGTCACTGCATGTAAGTATGATAGTGGGGCAATCACTAGCACACAGCTAAACATACCACATTGTTTTTAGGAAGCAGGTATTGTACTATTGTTCTGGAGGAGATATTGCCTTAATCAGCTGACATAAGAAAAAGTTATTAGTAAAAGTTAACAGTAACATGATAATTTCCTTAAAATAATTAACATAAAGGGAAATTCAGAAAAACAGCAGTTTCAAAAATAATCAACACAGTAACATAAAATAAATAAATGCAATTTTCAATAGGCATATCAAAAATTGGTTTCATTTTTATGCATTTCAGGAATTATCTATTCAATTCTGGATGCTGCAAAATCTTGTTGGTTACTTTGAATAAGAGTAATTCAATAATGTAATGCATTATTTTACATTGTAACTTAACCCATCAACTACCAAAAGAGTTTTCTTTTATCTCTCCTAAATTTTAAAAAAAAGTAAAAAAAAATGCTTTATTTACGTTATCAAAACATTCAGAAATATTACACATACTGTACAAACTAATATGTGTTGCATCAATGTTTTTCTTTTCTTTTTCCCTTTCTTTCTTTTTTAATTTACCCTTGTTGTGTCTAGAATGGTTTATCTCCACTCCATATGGCAGCGCAGGGTGACCATGTGGAGTGTGTAAAACACCTGCTGCAGCACAAGGCACCTGTTGATGATGTCACACTGGACTACCTGACAGCCCTCCATGTTGCTGCTCACTGTGGTCACTACAGAGTTACCAAACTTTTACTAGACAAGAGAGCCAACCCGAATGCTCGAGCATTGGTACATGCATTCTTCTTATTGTGAGTCTTGTTTCTCATATAAAGTTTTTTATAATCTTACACCTCTTTCTTGCTGGTTGTTTCTTTTTAGAATGGGTTCACTCCTCTACACATTGCCTGTAAGAAAAACAGAGTCAAAGTGATGGAGCTCTTGATCAAGTATGGAGCATTCATTCAAGCTATCACTGAGGTATGAGCACAGAAACTTACACTCCAATAAGAGAAACATGGAGGTATTTCATCTCATTTGAGTATATATATATATATATATATATATATATATATATATATATATATATATATATATATATATATATATACAGGTCCTTCTCAAAAAATTAGCATATTGTGAAAAAAGTTCATTATTTTCCATAATGTAATGATAAAAATTCAACTTTCATATATTTTAGATTTATTGCACACCAACTGAAATATTTCAGGTCTTTTATTGTTTTAATACTGATGATTTTGGCATACAGCTCATGAAAACCCAAAATTCCTATCTCAAAAAATTAGCATATTTCATCTGACCAATAAAAGAAAAAAATTTTTAATACAAAAAAAGTCAACCTTCAAATAATTATGTTCAGTTATGCACTCAATACTTGGTCGGGAATCCTTTTGCAGAAATGACTGCTTCAATGCGGCATGGCATGGAGGCAATCAGCCTGTGGCACTGCTGAGGTGTTATGGAGGCCCAGGATGCTTTGATAGCGGCCTTAAGCTCATCCAGAGTGTTGGGTCTTGCGTCTCTCAACTTTCTCTTCACAATATCCCACAGATTCTCTATGGGGTTCAGGTCAGGAGAGTTGGCAGGCCAATTGAGCACAGTTATACCATGGTCAGTAAACCATTTACCAGTGGTTTTGGCACTGTGGGCAGGTGCCAGGTCGTGCTGAAAAACGAAATCTTCATCTCCATAAAGCTTTTCAGCAGATGGAAGAATGAAGTGCTCCAAAATCTCCTGATAGCTAGCTGCATTGACCCTGCCCTTGATAAAACACAGTGGACCAACACCAGCAGCTGACATGGCACCCCAGACCATCACTGACTGTGGGTACTTGACACTGGACTTCAGGCATTTTGGCATTTCCTTCTCCCCAGTCTTCCTCCAGACTCTGGCACCTTGATTTCCGAATGACATGCAAAATTTGCTTTCATCCGAAAAAAGTACTTTGGACCACTGAGCAACAGTCCAGTGCTGCTTCTCTGTAGCCCAGGTCAGGCGCTTCTGCCGCTGTTTCTGGTTCAAAAGCACACGCCTGTGCACGGTGGCTCTGGATGTTTCTACTCCAGACTTAGTCCACTGCTTCCGCAGGTCCCCCAAGGTCTGGAATCAGTCCTTCTCCACAATCTTCCTCAGGGTCCAGTCACCTCTTCTCGTTGTGCAGCATTTTTTGCCACACTTTTTCCTTCCCACAGACTTCCCACTGAGGTGCCTTGATACAGCACTCTGGGAACAGCCTATTCGTTCAGAAATTTCTTTCTGTGTCTTACCCTCTCTCGCTTGAGGGTGTCAATGATGGCCTTCTGGACAGCAGTCAGGTCGGCAGTCTTACCCATGATTGCGGTTTTGAGTAATGAACCAGGCTGGGAGTTTTTAAAAGCCTCAGGAATCTTTTGCAGGTGTTTAGAGTTAATTAGTTGATTCAGATGATTAGGTTAATAGCTCGTTTAGAGAACCTTTTCATGATATGCTAATTTTTTGAGATAGGAATTTTGGGTTTTCATGAGCTGTATGCCAAAATCATCAGTATTAAAACAATAAAAGACCTGAAATATTTCAGTTGGTGTGCAATGAATCTAAAATATATAAAAAGTTAAATTTTTATCATTACATTATGGAAAGTAATGAACTTTTATCACAATATGCTAATTTTTTGAGAAGGACCTGTATATATATATAAATATAGTAAAGTTGCTGTGATTTATTCAGTTATTCATGCAGAATTTCTCAGAAAGAGTTTCCCACGGTTCCCTTTCATCAAATGACACTAGAATCAGTGGCACTTCTGAATTTGTGCACTGTGACAACTTTCAGCTCCGGTGTGCAGCTGATCTGGTGCTTTGAGTCACAAATCATATGATTTGCACAATAAATCTCTCCATGGCAGGTTTGTTTGCGACAAAGACGCATCTGTGGTTCAATCTCATTAGACAGAAGAAGATCTTTTTGCTCATCACCCCTGTACAGCATCTCTGTTTACCTTTCTGCAGCGTGGTCAGTGCTGTCATCAAGAAATTCCACATGGCAAAGCAGAACTCAGCTACGTTCAAGCAGTTCATTCCCTTAGAGGCTCCCTTAGAGCTTGCAAGGTCATTCTTGCAGTTTTTTCCAGTGTCATAAAAAGGACCAGAAGAGTTGTGAAATTATCTGCCCTCCCCTTCCGAAAGGCTGGGGTGTGTGTCCTCACCCAATGACACAACAGCAACCACGCATTGTGCATTGACCTGGCTGTTAAGTCTTCCCGGTCTTTGGTTCAAGAAAATCATCTCTGACCTGTTGGTGAGGAAAAAGAGGGGAACCCCTGCAACCTCCACCCCCCTTCCCCAGGAGTTGTGCCTCTTCTCAACTGTCTGCGATGTTGTGTTTCTGTCAAGCAGTGCCCTGATATTTCATGCTGGGCTCAGGGTCCCGTCTAAAATATTTTATACCCCTCATGATATGGACATTGTAGGCTCTCTCCCTCCAGCACATTCTCAGGTTATCATATCACCTCATTTTGGCTCAGATGGCCACTTGGCCATTCAGAGCCCTGTTACAGGATTCAGCCACAGAGCACCTGACACCTCTCTATCCATTTGCCAGCATAGAGACTTCTGCTAAATATGTCATCATGGGTTTATAGAACCATAAATAAGGGGTATACCATCCAATTTTGGCACATTCAAATAGGAAATTTATTGAAAGGATTTATTGGAAATTTGGGTAAAAAAAATCACTGACCAGTTGTTTCCATAATGTCAGCTACTGATGCAGCTTTTTATCTATACTAAGGGAACTAGGGTTTATAGTATAACCGAGATGGTTCCCACAGAATTCAAATGCAATGTGTTGCTAAGACTTGCATGCTTTTTTATTTTTTTATTATTTTATTAAATATTCTGACTTAATTAATAAAGTTACTAATAAAAGTTTTCTTTCAACTTTGTTCAACATATTTGACCACATTCTGATTTTTTTCCTGCTCAATCAGCATAGAAAACATGATAGATCTGGTTATTGATCTATATCAGAAATCACAATACAAATACTGTATAATTAATATAATAACAATATACGCTTATTTGGTAGAAAACGTTAGTAGATGATGTGTGTTAATTTATTTGATTTAGATAATTAGGCTAATGTTGTTGTCATCTCTCTCTCTCTCTCTCTCTCTCTCTCTCTCTCTCTAGTCTGGTCTCACACCAATCCATGTGGCAGCCTTCATGGGTCACCTCAGTATTGTTCTTTTACTACTGCAGAATGGAGCCTCCCCTGATGTTAGCAACATAGTGAGTAAACAGTGAGCTGTCTGTCTTCCATCATGGAACCTTAAAAGTGGTCAATGTATAATGTTCTACATCGGCACAGGCACATCATGACTCCCACATAGTGCTAAATTAAACTATGGATATTTTTTTTTTTTTTTTATTAATATCAGTATAGTGGAGAGTGGTGTAAGATAGGCTGTTATTTTTTTATTTATTTTTTACTTATGTGGTCCTCAAGATAAGCGAAAATGACTCGTATAATGAAGTATAATGAAAGCATCTAAAGTAATTTCAGTATATTTCCTATCATTGTGCAGTCTCCGGTCATTTCTGACCGGAGAATTTTACATTTTTTAAAATCGTAGCTTCACCAGAATGGTATGAAACTTGGTGATTTTTATGGCACTTGGTATGTGATTTAATTAAAAAAAAAAAAAAAATGAGGGCATAATTCGAAAAAGCTAAGTGGTCGTAAAAAAATAGTCACACTCATGGTCCATAGGAAATGAATGGGAAATGGGGAAAAAAATGATTAACATTTTTATGTGTACATTCTACAAATCCTCCACAATGCAGAAAAAATATTGCACAGCAATGAAGGGGTGAAACTCTAAAACATCTAGAGTGCAAAATCAACACACCAACTCACACACACACGGACACACACTTGTACACACACATACACACCTATGAACTGGTGTGACTGTAACACTGCAACTATGTAAAATACAATCAATAATTCGACTACAATGCAGGAAAAAAGTGGACAGCAAGAAAGGGGTTACACTCTAAAACATCAAGAGTGTAAAACGGACACATCCACTCACACACACTTACACACACTCACACACACACACATAGAGAATTATACATACTCAGATGATTTGGTATGGCTTTAACCATATAGCCAAAATGAGTCGGAAGACTGAAATAAGAGGTTAAATTCAGATCAGACCCAGAAGGATTAAGCTCTGATAAAGCATGCCTGTTCATTTTTGTTAAATTTTTATAGAATTTTAATGTTTTGTGTAACAAGTTTTGTGTAACAACTAGGGAGTTCACAAGCCTCTCTATAGAGTCCTGTACAGGAATCTAGTGGTTACACCATGAAATTACAGGTTTTTCTTTTTTGCTCTAACCAGGAGGTGTTATTCTGCCTTCAAAAATTGGATTTTAAAGGCCTAGTCTCTATTTTCATCTGAAATAATGCATTAATTAAAAAAATTATTTAAATTAGGCTTCTTTAAAAAATAAAAATAAAAAAAAAATGTTTTCGTGGCTCAATTTGACCCTGGTTAGGAGTAAGTTGACCCGAGTCAGTGGGTAACATGCACCACACAATAAATTGACCACCTGACTGAATCTGATTCAAACACGTGAAATTTTAAATATAATTTACCTCTCTTAAAAACTAATTTAATAATAAAATTTACTTTTACAAACAGTCATATTTGTAGTTATTCTGTCATCAGTAACAGAATGGAGAAAAAAAACTTCTTCAGTCGGGGGGCCAGTTCTCCTCTTGATGTAACAGCCATTACATTTGGTTCAATTTAAGCATATTTTTAATGCTGACTTAAAATACCTTAAGAGGTAGGTTAATTAAGACGCCTATGCTTGGCCAATGCCTAGTCTTTGTGTTGTAAGTCAATTATTTAAACCATGGAGGTTCAGCTAAGAAAAAAAGGTTAGAAATGTCTGGTCTAAAGCAATACTCCCTCTGTATTCTGTCCCAGCGTGGAGAGACTGCTTTGCACATGGCTGCCCGTGCTGGACAGATGGAAGTTGTTCGCTGTCTTCTGAGGAATGGAGCCATGGTGGACGCAAGAGCAAGGGTAAGACAAAGGCATGATTCGGCACTGCATGTGTTTACTTAATATTGAGAATTATGCAATCCTCCTGTCTTATTAGAGGGGAAATAGGTATTCCACCTGCATTACACTGTTATAAGTAGTGAGCAACTACTATACGCTTTTAAAGGTCTGTGAGAGCAGGGTGGCCAAAGGCTGACAAAATGCAGATATTTAGCCCATATATAATACAATGTAATGACAGCAAATGAGACATAAACCAAACTGCTAAAATTAAAATTGAAACTTTAACAAAATGTGCCTATATAAATCTATGTACCTATATCACTCTTCTCACCCATCAGGAACATCAGACTCCGCTTCACATTGCATCTCGTCTGGGTAAGACAGAGATTGTCCAGCTCTTGCTACAACACATGGCTCATCCAGATGCAGCAACCATTAATGGTTACACACCCCTTCATATCGCTGCACGCGAGGGACATCTGGACGTTACATCAGTGCTGTTGGAGGCTGGTGCTTCTCACTCTTTAGCTACCAAGGTCAGTGAAAGACAGATTTTTACCTCCCTGTTAAAAAAAAAAAAAAAAAAAAAAAAAAACTGTTTAGACCATCATTGTGGTCATAAGTTTACATACACCTTTCATAATCTGCAAAAGGTTTTGTCTTCCGGTAAACATGTAGCTTTTGAAGAACAGTACTTATAGAAAAAAAAGAAAGAAAATATTTTTAAATGAAATAAGAACAAATTACACCTATCATACAGTTCAAAAGTTTACATCCCTGTAGTGATTTGCCTTCTTCGGCATAAATGAATGATTGCACCAGTTCTAATAGTTGAGTCCCTTAACTTGCCCTTAATTGTAAAAAAAACATTCATTGGTTTATCTCAAAATCATATAGTCACTGTTGAAAAGGTGTCATATATGCAGAAGATGCTGAAAGTTATTATTTCCTTGTAGATTCTATGTAAACATCTGTTATGTGAACTAGTTCATTCATGGCAGTAATTAAAAAAAATGAAGTATTTATGTTACATCTTATTTTATTAAAATGTTTAATGTTTTGCAAATATTAAGTGTATGTTAACTTAGGACCATAAGACATTTTCCCATTCTGGATTCCCATTCTGGTCCAGGTTAGTTCAGGCCAGTTAGTGCTGTTTTGGTGCTGTTATAGCTGGTGGACCAACATATCCAGTTAAAAAAAAACTGATGAAGCTGGTTCACCACAGATGTATGTTAGTTGAAAAAACCTGTTCAGTACATGTTTTGAATCAGAAAAAAGTATGTTTGTCATTTCAGCAAGACATTAGAATGTGTTTTGTCAGTGGTGTAATGGTAATACTGAAGAAATTATTTTTAATATATCTGTTATTATTGCGGGATTAATCAATGACTATTGATTAAGCACTATTACCTTAACAGTTGCTCTTAATACAGGTGTGCAACTGTATTAAATTTGCCAAGGATAACCACAGTTTCAAGGATTATTAACTATTAAACTATCATTAACTATGAATGTAGACACAGTTATTAAAATACTACAGTTATTGTCTTTAACCTACAGTTAGTCCACATTAACAAGACAGTACAATGTTCAGATTCCTCTGTATAAGGACTCACAGTCTCCCTGCTGACAGTACCAAAAACTACATCTGAATCATCTAGTAAATCATTCACCATGGAATTATTCACCCTGGAACTGATGTCATTCTACCACCTCATCAGTCAGTTTAAATAAAATAACTGCTCTTGAGCCCTTTTGTCACTTTAATCAGACTGAATAAGCTTTTTTTGCACTAAAAATCTTTTTATCTGCACTGTTTGTTCACTGGTTTGCACTCTGTCTGCCATGTGCCTTGCGCTGCTTTATTTAACTTTAATTTTATTTTTTATTATATGTCTTTTTTACATTCCCTTATTGTATAGTTGTATCTTATATTTTATATTTGATCTAGTTTTTTAGGCTCTACTGTTAGTGTTATCTGTATGCACCGGGGGTCTGAGAGTAACGCAATTTCGATTCTCTGTATGTATGTACTGTACATGTGGAAGAATTGACAATAAAGCAGACTTGACTTGACTTGATAAAGAGCAAGCAGAACTGTTTGACAGCCAGAGCTATGCTTTCAATTCACTGGGCCCAGCCTCTATACGCTCATCTATCTC